>NC_091117.1:16700000-17000000 GCF_040183065.1 Periplaneta americana | reverse complement strand
TGATTGTTCTTTTTATTAATTTTATTATATTTGTATTTCTGGTTGTGTGATGGCCTTAACTTTACCAGAATAAATAAATAAATAAATAAATAAATAAATAAATAAATAAATACAATTTTCTAAAATACTTTCCTTCTCTGAACACGTAAGTACGAATGGTTGTATCTCTATCTCGCCAAAAATACGTTAGAAAACTAATAGGCATATTACTCTCGTAAATTGGGCGAATGTTTTCAGTATGATTGTACTTCCTTCCAGACTGCCGCTGTTACTGTCCCCTCCCATTCCAGTACCGCGCTAGACTAGTCAGAATCGCATTCCTCTCAGCACTAAACTCCCCAGAGGATGAAAGTAGTTTGGATCCCAGGGAACAGAAATTAAATATGTGATGAACAGGGTTATGTCGGGCGGATTTCCTTGAAATAGTCGCGTTCTCTATGCTATTTTACATTTTTTGACGTGAATTCGTCTTCAAAATCAGACCGGCACATGGAGTATAGTCCAAATAAGCTTACTTAATAACCTAAGGGTGCAACATAACCATTTTCCCCAAATACTACATATAGGATAAAGGTTGGTAATACTGTAATACTTACTTATTGCTTTAAGGAACCCTGAGGTTCATTGTCGCCCTCACATAAGCCCGTCATCGGTACCTTTCATGAGCAAGATTAATCCAGTCCATACCATCATATCCCACCTCCCTCAAATACATTTTAATATTATCCTCCCATCTACGTCTCGGCCTCCCCAAAGATCTTTTTCCCTCCGGCCTCCCAACTAACACTCTATATGTATTTCTGGATTCGCCCATACGTGCTACATGCCCTGTCCATCTTAAACGTCTATATTTAATGTTCCTAATTATATCAGGTGAAGAATACAAAGTATGCAGTTCTGCGTTGTGTAACTTTCTCCATTCTTCTGTAACTTCCTCCCTCCTAGCCCCAAAAATTTTCCTAAGAACCTTATTCTCAAACACCCTTAATCTCTGTTCCTCTCTCAAAGTGAGACTCCACGTTTCACAACCATAAAGAACTACCGGTAATATAACTGTTTTATAAATTCTAACTTTCAGATTTTTTGACAGCAGACTGGATGACAAAAGCTTCTCAACCGAATAATAACACGCATTTCTCATATTTATCCTGCATTTAATTTCCTTCCGACTGTCATTTGTAACTGCTGCTCCAAGATATTTGAATTTTTCCACCTCTTCGAAGGATAAATTTCCAATTTTTATATTTCCATTTCGTACAATATTCTGGTCACGAGACATAATCATATACTTTGTCTTTTCCGCATTTACTTCCATACCTATCTCTTTACTTCAAGTAGAATTCCCTTGTTTTCTCTAATCGTTTATGGATTTTCTCCTAACATATTCACGTCATCCGTATAAACAAGCAGCTGATGTAACCCGTTCAATTCCAACCCCTGTCTGTTATCCTGAACTTTCCTAATAGCATATTCTAGAGCGTAGTTAAAAAGTAAAGATGAGGGGGGGGGGAAACACCTTTTGGGAGACTGAGACTTAGATGGGAGGATAATATTAAAATAGATTTGAGGGAGATTGGATATGATGGTAGGGACTGGATTAATCTTGCTCAGTATAGGGATCGATGGCGGGCTTACGTGAGGGCGGCAATGAACCTCCGGGTTGTCTAAAAGCCACTTGTAAGTAAGTAAGTAAAGTAGTAAAATTATAGAATTTCAACATTCATTAAGTCCACATCTGTGGAGTAACGGTTAGCGCGTCTGGCCGCGAAACCAGGTGGCCCGGGTTCGATTTCCAGTCTGGGCAAGTTACTTGGTTGAGGTTTTTTCCGGGGTTTTCCCTCAACTCCAATATAATAATAATAATAATAATAATAATAATAATAATAATAATAATGGCTTTATTTAACCTGGCAGAGTTAAGGCCGTAAGGTCTTCTCTTACACTCAACCAGGATTAAAACTTGCTTACACTATTGAACATAAAACTGGATCGGAATTAAGTAATTACATACTGATACAATTTAGGTACATAATGAGATCAAAAGACGTAGTTACATAAAATTTGCCTCATAACATAAAAAAAAATAGTGAAATACATATTAATGTTGTTAGAATCAAATACGAATCACGTAAAAACAGAAGCCGATAATTCAATAAAAAAAAATGTACAAAGTAAAAATGAAAATAAACACATTAGTATACATATTAGTATTAGATTACAATTAAGTAGGATTTACATAATTAAACCAGAAACCGACAATTGAATAAAATGTACACAAAAATAGATTAATAATAATAATAATAATAATAATAATAATAATAAAACAACACAGTGGGATACATGAGCAAATGCTGGGTAACTAGGGGAGGGTCGGGTAGTATCGGACATCGAGTAGTATCGGACAGTGCGTTTCTTTCATCTACCACCATATGGTAGTACCTGAATGACATGGTTACGTTTCTCTATGCGACATCACAGAAACGTAACCATGTCAATCAGGTACTATCATCGTGTGGTAGATGAAAGAAACTCACTGTCCAATATTACCCGATGTCCGATACTACCCGGCACTTCCCTATCAGTGCTGGACCCTGGACTCATTTCAGACGCTAACTAATCTAAGATGCTGTAAAATAACCCACTAAAAAGAAACCTTCATTAAAATATTGGGGAAAAGGGAAGGCCCAACAAATGTTTGTGCGTGGAGGACGGAATGCCTATGGACGGCCCTGATCCTCAAGTTACTGAAGGCTCATAAAACAAGAGTAGGCGCCGTTATCTAGGTTCGTAGGTTCGCTCTTGGCCACATTGTTGTGTATCCTGGCTAATATCTTTTTACGGCTCGTGCTGACATAAGAGCAGCATTTTAAAAGTTCTCATTTCGCCGCTGTAAGAATTAGAAGCACTTTGCGGGTCGAGTGGCTGCAATTTGGATTCTGGATGCGTAACGGCAGTCCGAGCCATAAAGGCACAACTTTCAGCGGGAATTAGAGCGGTGATACCAGCGAGAGCATCCCCCTGTAAGTGTGCGCACATGTGGCCTGTACTTGTTCAAAAGAAATCACATGGCACTTTGGTGTAATTTCTAACTTTTTGTGCATTTTCTTTATTAACACCGTTAACTATGATCGTTGACTGCGTTTCAGGTGAATTTAAGTTATATTTAATATTTGGGATAAACAAATTGATTTTATGTCTACAAGTATAAGAAAGACAATTTATTAATTCAAAATACTTTTTAAATTTTTTCACTAAAGAGGCATTGGCAATAATATTTTTAGCTTCAGTATAATTCTTAATACAATATGGTATAATAAATTGGGGTGGAGTAGCATCAACTATACTTAATCCATTAATTTTATTACACAGAAGATTAATAAAAATTTGTCTGACCAAAAATATGGATTACCCAACAAATTTAATTTATATAGATTTTAAAGTATTAACTATTGAAGAAATTTATAAATATAGTTTACTAATTTACTACCACAGAAATCAAATAAAACATAACTCTAATCGACATGAATATCGTACTCGAAGACAAAAGTCTACTTTCCCATTAATTGAGCCTAAATGTCTTAGAAGTGCATCTCTTAAACATGGTGCTAGTTTCGGCCCAAGACTTTATAATAAAATTACAAATTACATATTTGGAGTATTTTAAAATTGTAGCTTTTAGAAAAGAAATTTATAAAATTATTCATGATATAATAATACTAACAAATGTGTGTATTTTTTACCTTTTTATTCCTATCGACTATATTCATGTTTTTATTGAATATCACTGGCTTCTGTCTGATTGTCAATTTTTATTAAATGTGTTTTTCTCTCTTTTCTCTTTTTTGTTTTTGCTCTTCTGTGTTATCTATTGGTTTGAATTAAGTTAGTTACTGTATTTAGTAAACTGTCCTTGTAAATTTTATGTTATATTATTGGCTAAGACCACATCTTACACGAGCCTGGCTCTTACGGTATATGAAAAAAAATATTATTGCAATTTAAAAGAATTATTTACATTTTTTTTTTCAAAATTCACTTCACTGCGCAGTGATGATGCGTTTTGCACATAACTCAAAAACTATTCAACATTCTGTAATGAAATTTTTTGTGTATATTTATTGCATGTCATATCTACAATATGATGAAAGATCACTTCTCTCTCTACCTTTGATAGATTCTCTGATAAAAATTAATTCATTTAAAAATGGTCAAATATCAGTATTTTCTGTTACACAAAATAAAATAAATATTATTTATTAAGGAATGTAGTTGAAAGAGCATGATATAGTAAACGTGGGTTTCAGCAATGAAATAAAAGAGAGAGAACATGAGAAGTTAACAAATTTTTTGAGTTATGAGGGAAAAGTTTCATCACTGCACAGTGAATTGCCAACATTTTGAATTTTGAAAAAAAAAAAATATATATATATATATATAATTTGTTTAAATCGTAAAAATATTTTTTCCATATAGCAGAAGGACAGTGTTTTATGCCTACAAATTTATTGTACAAGCTACAGTAATGGAGGAAAAAATGTTGAATATTTCCAAAAAATTTCACTGCTTTAAGTTGTACCTAACCCCTAAATTCACATTAACCACAATAATATTACGGTCTTACTAATAAAAACTCTATATACAGACGTTTAACTGTCTCATACAATCAGTAGCTCGTTTATACGTCGTGTGTAAATTCCTTACTAATAATCACTACATACGCCGCGTATAACAGTACATCTGTTACACAGCTACGTCATAGTTTCGTCATTACTTCGTTACGAAAGATAATAGAATATCTAAGGTTCTCTATTGTATCCGGTAGAGCGCTCTAGTGTGGCGTGTTAGGTATCGATAGTACAACTGGCTCTAATCGATTACCATACTATATTTTGGTCAAAGAGTACAAGCTACAGCAATATTATTCTAATTATTCTGTGCTCTTTCGTGTGTTCTTCTTTGGTTACTAGGCAACCATCATCATAAAATGACAGTCGATACGAACAGCTGTTAGAGGGGCGGCCATTTTTTCTCTATATACAACGCTTAAACAAGGGGTTTCGTGTATATAACTACTGCAAAGCAATTCCCATTGTATAGTTACAGGCTGTTTATACATCCATCGCTTCTGCATGGTTTATTAGTAACGTTTTCTGTCTCAACTCTGCATAAGTCTAGTATAAAAACTATACACGGTTTATTAGTAAGACTGTTAGACTTTTATGTTAACTCACAGCTCTGATTCATCTCTGAAAACGGCTATTTATTTCTCTTCCATTCTGTTTATCCTTAGAACAATAAAATCATGTGCAGTGGTTCATAACAGATTGATACTTATATCTGAATTATCATTTATTTATAACATACTTTCTTTCCTTCATTACAGACGCGGAGGCGATTGTACCTGTATAGCGCGGGTTGTGAGGTAAGTATTGGAAAATGTTTTAAGGTTTTGTTCAAATATACAAGAAAATTGGTATAGATCTTTGATAGTGAATTATCTGTATAATGTCTAGCAATCATGTATATTATTTTCCTGTTATTAATCTACCCGTAGATGAAATTATTGGGGATCATCAGTGCGGTTTTCGGCGTAATAGATCGACTATTGATCAGATTTTTTGTATTCGACAGATAATGGAGAAAAAATGGGAGTATAATGGTACAGTGCATCAGTTATTCATAGATTTCAAAAAGGCATATGACTCGGTTAAGAGGGAAGTATTATATGATATTTTTATTGAATTTGGTATTCCCAAGAAACTAGTTCGATTAATTAAAATGTGTCTCAGTGAAACATACAGCAGAGTTCGTATAGGTCAGTTTCTATCTGATGCTTTTCCAATTCACTGCGGGCTAAAGCAGGGAGATGCACTATCACCTTTACTTTTTAACTTTGCTCTAGAATATGCCATTAGGAAAGTTTAGGATAACGCAGAGGGTTTGGAATTGAACGGGTTACATCAGCTTCTTGTCTATGCGGATGACGTGAATATGTTAAGAGAAAATACACAAACGATTAGGGAAAACACGGGAATTTTACTTGAAGCAAGTAAAGCGATCGGTTTGGAAGTAAATCCCGAAAAGACAAAGTATATGATTATGTCTCGTGACCAGAATATTGTATGAAATGGAAATATAAAAATTGGAGATTTATCCTTCGAAGAGGTGGAAAAATTCAAATATCTTGGAGCAACTGTAACAAATATAAATGACACTCGGGAGGAAATTAAACGCAGAATAAATATGGGAAATGCGTGTTATTATTCGGTTCAGAAGCTCTTATCATCCAGTCTGCTGTCCAAAAATCTGAAAGTTAGAATTTATAAAACAGTGATATTACCGGTTCTTCTGTATGGTTGTGATACTTGGACTCTCACTCTGAGACAGGAACATAGGTTAAGGACGTTTGAGAATAAGGTGCTTAGGAACATATTTGGGGCTAAGCGGGAAGAAGTTACAGGAGAATGGAGAAAGTTACACAACGCAGAACTGCACGCATTGTATTCTTCACCTGACATAATTAGGAACATTAAATCCAGACGTTTGAGATGGGCAGGGCATGTAGCACGTATGGGCGAATCCAGAAATGCATATAGAGTGTTAGTTGGGAGACCGGAGGGAAAAAGACCTTTAGAGAGGCCGAGACGTAGATGGGAGGATAATATTAAAATGGATTTGAGGGAGGTGGAGTATGATGATAGAGACTGGATTAATCTTGCACAGGATAGGGACCGATGGCGGGCTTATGTGAGGGCGGCAATGAACCTTCGGGTTCCTTAAAAGCCATTTGTAAGTAAGTAAGTTATTAATCTACTTTAGTTCACTACATCTGGGAGATGCATCGTTTCTGCCCGTGTTTACAGTAACTTCAATTTTACTTGTGCTGTCTAAAATGTATTCAGGGATTCGTTGTATATCGTGGAATATTTAGAATGAAGAAATATCATTCTAGAAGAGGAGTTCTCAACATTTTGAAAATTGTGAACACACCGACAATATGTACTAAGAAAGCGAACGCCATGAAATCGAATAGGTTAGGTAGTCCTATGTGAATACATAAATAAAATAAATTATATATATATGTAAAAATAAAATAAATAAACAAAAAATAAATAAATACATTTAAATAAATATATACATTTAAATAAATAAATATTTAAATAAATTAATGAAATATTTAAATAGAGAGCAGCCATTAAACAAAATATTGTAATAGGCTTATTCAAACATAAAACTGAAATTAAAAACTTCATAATTAAAATATAAGATCTAATTTATCAGCCATTTCAAACTTATTAATATTATAAAATGCTTTCGCCACTTGCCAGTTTTTCAATAGGAACTCTTTTAAGTTTATTAATAGTACAGGATGCTGCACTCGGGGGAAGTAAATTAAAAAGCTTAATTCCGACAACCCTATAACAATTTTGAACTTTTGCTAATCTAGTGTATTTGTAATCAGTACGATTCCCTTCTCTAGTGTTATACTTACGTACATCATCTCTAAAATTTTAATGTATTGTAATTCTCTCTAACAAACAACAAACTGTAAAAAATGTAAAGACAAGATACAGTTATTTATTTTCAACTCTTGAAAATACCTCCTATAGGAGTCTGTCTTCTTATTTTCCGTTATACATCTTACAGCCTTTTTCTGAGATAAGAAAACCAGTTGAATTGCTCCATAGGAGAATCCCATATGTTAACTGTGAATGATAAAACGTAAAATATGCATGCAATATTAAATTAGTTTGCGTACATAATTTCAGTTTTCTTATCAGATACAACATTCTAGATAACTTATTAATCACCTTATTAGTATAAATAAATAAATAAATAAATATACATAAATACATATATACATAAATAAATACATATATATAGATAAATAAATACATGTATACATAAATAAATACATATATACATAAATAAATACATAAATACATATATGCATAAATAAATATATAAATAATTAAAGAAGTACGTAAATAAATACCTTTAACCTGTTTTTGTCATTATCATTGTATATTTATTTTTTTATTTTATTTTTACGTTTATTCATATTGTAGTAGCCGTGTATTATATATTTCTACTCTGACGTTGTCTATGGCTGTAAATTGCTGAATGACATTAAATTCATCGATCTATCTAAATAAATAAATAAATAAAGCAGTAAATACGTAAATAAATAAATGAATACGTAAATAAATAAGTAAATAAATGAAGAAGCAAGTAAATGAATAAAGACGTAAATAAATAAATAAATAAAGAAGTAAAGAAGTAAATACGTAAATAAATAAGTAAATAAATGAAAAAGTAAATAAATAAAGACGTAAATAAATAAATAAATAAATAAAGAAGTAAAGAAGTAAATACGTAAATAAACAAAGAAGTAAATACGTAAATAAATAAAGAAGTAAATACGTAAATAAATAAAGAAGTAAATACGTAAATAAATAAAGAAGTAAATACGTAAATAAATAAAGAAGTAAATACGTAAATAAATAAAGAAGTAAATAAATAAATAATAAATACGTAAATAAAATGAAAAAGTAAATACGTAAATAAATAAATAAATGAAAAAGTAAATACGTAATAAATAAATAAATAAATAAATAAATAAATAAATGAAGAAGTAAATAAAGAAGTAAATACATGAACAAATAAATAAATACGTAAATAAATAAATAAATAAATAAAGTAGTAAATACGTAAATAAAAACGTAAATAAATAAATAAATAAATAAGTAAATAAATACGTAATTTAATTAATTTTTAAAACAATTTCCTTACTTATTACATTTTTAAAACACTCCTCCTGGTAATGATATCCTTGAGCTCGAATGTTACTCAGAATTTCAGTGATATCCAAAGAGAAGTCGCTTACAGCTACAGGTAAACGGTCCTGCAGATGTGAATTAGTTATTCGTGATCTTGCTTTCTTCTTCGATGTATTTCATAAGTGAGAAAGTTTCTTCGCATAGCTAGGTTGTCCCGAACGTAGCCAGACACTTGAGAGAGAAACTTAGCAGTACTAGGGGTCTTTTTGTATCGTCTGCCCCCCCCCCCCCAAAGCTATGAATTTCTCCTTTTAGAACAAATATTTGAGAGCTAAAGAGGACTGGAGATCTATCAATTCAAGCTCAGCATGAGGAGTCGTAGCATTCTCTTGACTAATCTTGATTTTTCTGATTAAGTCCGCACTGAATTCAAATGGGTTCTGCATTATGAAATACTAGATGGTCTGCCAGGTTTCTAAGATATTTTAATGGAAGAATAAGAAAACTATTTGTTTCGGTTCATACAACAAATTTTTAATTAAAAAAAAAGACCCTGGAATGTTCGTGCTAGCGAGCCTATTTTTACTCGCCTGACAAGAGAACCATAGGCAGGTTGAGAACGCCTCTTCTAGTCTTGCATACTTGGCGTTAAGTTCAGCTCTGAACTCCTACAATATGTAAACATTTAATTGACTTAATTATTGTGAAGTAGCCATTTCATCTTCGACTAATTTAGTAATTTCCTATATGATCTTTGGAGATTAAATGTGTACCTGCTTGTAATTTCACTACTTGCCGAAAGACTGCACTCCAAAATTACTCTTCTGTATTGCAGTACCAACAAATGAAGGTAGAGAAAATGAAGTCGAGATTCGATTAAGTAGGGTTGAGGTAGGCTGGTTTTTTTTGTTAATTTGGTGTTCATATTTTCCGTGAAATGGAATTTAGCTGAATTGAGGTAGCTTTTTGTTTGCTTAGTTAATTGCTGAACGTTGTTACGTTGGACTTAGTTTTGTTACTATTATTTTCTCCTTTTAGTTCTAGTTCGTTTTGAAGACGTGATACTTTTACTGTATAGAGGTTTAAAATAGGATGCTTATACCGGGTGATTCAGTAAAACTGTGCAAAAGTTAAATAGGAATGAAATGGAATTTAGCTAAATTGAAGTAGCTTTTTGTTTGCTTAGTTCAGTGATGTCAAAGCAAGCGCAATTTTCTGACCTTGACGTCGTGCGCGGGCAGCAAGCGCTAAGTATGGAAAGAGGAAGAGTTGTGTATATGAATAAGTAACCTGTTTGATTAAGAAAACAGTGTGCACAAACTTCAAACGGAACGTGAAATTTTATGTCGCTATTTTTATATGGCTTTTTTCTGTTTAATATTATCTATATTGTCTGTAAAACAAAAGTACTAACACTGATTTCTTAATATTGCACTTGTGTTTTAAATCTTAATAACATAATAGAGAGTTAAGAAGGAATATTCACTTAAATTCCATACTAGTATAAAATTATACTGTATTAAGTGGATGAAACACATCATTCATAAAGAAAGTGATATTCCAAAGAAAGAGATTGAGTATGACATGGTAAGTTGGAATTTATATTGATGGTATTTTTAGCCTTACAAAAGTAATCAATAAACTAATCAAAACAATATTACAGTACAAAGCAAAGTTACCTAGGTACTGTATCTGTTTTAAGTGTAACTAATATTACATAACAAAACTCTTATCGCATTATGCTATTAAGGTGACATTTGTGAGCAACTTCCTATCATGAGAATATTAAATTATTTTCTCGAAATCTGCTGAAGCTATAGAGCTGACATTTTTACAACACATGGGCACGTATCTTTTGCTTATGATGTAAAGTAGTTGCTTTGTTAATTCATTTCCTTACAAACAATTTCCATGCGAATATTTTCAAAATTTTCAATACACTATCTTCAGTAATACGTATATGCGATATATTAGATTTACGAAAACATTCTGGAAGGCTACTAAATAAATAGGCCTATACCTGAAAATTTCACTTTTCTATACGAAAATTTGAGAAAATATTTCTTTCGAATAAAAAAATCAAACTTGTGAAAAATGAGCATTAAAATCAAAACTTACATTCTTATAATGCACTTATACTTCTCAGGCAAATCTAAAAATTAACATGGATACAGTTTTAATAAGTTCTCTTGCATTTATCTATTGAATCAGTGCTGGCCATCCCTGAATATAGCTCGATCAAGTGGCATATACTAACCTCTTTCGTCTGTGTCTTTCCTTTCCGCTGTAAAGCGCTCAGGCTTTCCTGGGCTCTAAAGCGCGCGCTTGCTCCTGTGGGCATCAAATCACCTGCCTGGCTTAGTTAATAGAATGTTGGGTTTACAGTGAAAGACCTGCCCTTGGACAAAATACTATGAATGAATGAATGAATGAAGTCAAGTAAAGCATAGGGAAGCTGGCAATCTCTACAAAAGCCTTGAAGGGAAGTCGATGTAAGAGTAATGGAACGGAGAAAAATTCCCTCCGGCGCCGGGATTTGAACCCGAGTTTTCAGCTCTACGTGCTGATGCTTTATCCACTAAGCCATACCGGATACCACCCCGGCGTCGGACAAAATCGCCTCAGATTAAGCTCCAGCTCTTGGGTTCCCTCTAGTGTCCGCCCTCTGCACTACGTCATAGATGTCTATGAACTTAGGACCAAAGTCCACACATGTGCTGAGGTGCACTCGTTATGAGTGACTAGTTGGCCGGGATCCGACGGAATAAGCGCCGTCTTAAATCACGAAGTGATTTACGCATATCATATATATTATTTTAATGTACCGAAGTACATATGATATTTCCATGCAGATATTCTGCGTCATCATACGATATAAGAGTAATGGAACGGAAAAAAATTCCCTCCGGCGTCGGGATTTGAACCCGTATGATGACGCAGAATATCTGCATGGAAATATCATATGTACTTCGGTACATTAAAATAATATACTTGAAGGGAAGATTTCGATCTGAGCGCATTTAATATTTTACTTGTGACCTGATTTAAAACAATACAAATTTAGTTCAGCTAGTCTATTTGTAACAGCGAAGATTTGAACTCTGTCTAGGAAGTCGTACAAACAGTCGGAAATTCCAACCAGGCTGGATGTCTTGATGAGTTGGCCGAAGTAGTGTTCTACCATGTTACAGCGCACACAAGCACATTCCGATATTTTAGTGCTAATAAAAGGAATCGTTTACTCCGCTCAGCGGAGTGGTATCCATGGTTACGATGCACTCCGATGGCAAAGAAGTCAAGGAGTGCTGTTCGTTCATGTGTACGTGCACTTTGTTTATAGTTAGCCTTAAAGCTTTCCCTCTAGGTTATTTGTGTATATGCAAACTCTTTATAGATCCGGAGTTCAACCCTCTCCTCCTAACTCCCCGACCGACTGCGGGAACACGTAGAGTTACACAACATCCCACACTTTACCTTGAAAGCTTGGTTTCTGGTTTCCTTGAGTCAGGAGTGTCCAGATGGATTCACAAAGCGAATGTTTTAGACTCATATCGTTGTTCATTTTAAATAATAATAATAATAATAATAATAATAATAATAATGCTAATAATAATAATGCTAATAATAATACTTACTGGCTTTAAAGGAACCCGGAGGTTCATTACCGCCCTCACATAAGCCCGCCATTGCTCCCTATCCTGAGCAAGATTAATCCAGTCTCTATCATCATATCCAACCTCCCTCAAATCCATTTTAATATTATCTTCCCATCTACGTCTCGGCCTCCCCAAAGGTCTTTTTCCCTCCGGCCTCCCAACTAACACTCTATATGCATTTCTGGATTCAACCATACGTGCTACATGCCCTGCCCATCTCAAACGTCCGGATTTAATGTTCCTAATTATGTCAGGTGAAGAATACAATGCGTGCAGCTCTGCGTTGTGTAACTTTCTCCATTCTCCTGTAACTTCATCCCTCTTAGCCCGAAATATTTTCCTAAGCACCTTATTCTCAAACACCCTTAATCTCTGTTCCCCTCTCAAAGTAAGAGTCCAAGTTTCACAGCCCTACACAACAACCGGTAATATAACTGTTTTATAAATTCTAACTTCAGCTTTTTAGATAGCAGACTAGATGACAAAAGCTTCTCAACCGAATAATAACACGCATTCCCCATATTTATTCTGTGTTTAATTTCCTCCCGAGTTACATATTTGTTACTGTTGCTCCAAGATATTTGAATTTTTCCACCTCTTCAAAGGATAAATCTCCAATTTTTATAGTTCCATTTCATTGTTAGGTTTCGTAAAAAGCTCTTTTTTACGGTGATGGGTAATAGTAATAATAATAATAATAATAATAATAATAATAATAATAATAATAATAATAATAATACGAGTCGCGTTCAGATAGTGTTTCCCTGGGACCGGTTTACAGAAAGAAAACAATTTCACAATGAATTAATTATTGGAATAGGTACAGCAATTTATCGTTCAGCTATTTTTCAACGTATTTCTCAAGAAATTCCTATCC
This sequence comes from Periplaneta americana, assembly GCF_040183065.1. NCBI lineage: Eukaryota > Metazoa > Arthropoda > Insecta > Blattodea > Blattidae > Periplaneta > Periplaneta americana. The sequence continues at coordinate 16,986,687 of NC_091117.1, read as the reverse complement.
TGTCAGCATTTTCACAGCGACAGAGTTGTAGACGGCTGTCACACACTGGTTCCGATCCCAGGCGTCAGACTTCTACGACACAGGGATACAAAAGTTGATCCCAAGGTATGACAAATGTCTGAATACAGTATATATGTGGTTCCACGATTAGGGTACATTTCAAAGTTCGTAAAAAATTACTTCTATGTTGAAAAATAAATACGAAAAGAAATATTCTCGGTACTGAGTTATATTTTGATGATATCTAGCCAGAAAATCTGAATTTTCATAAGCAGCTGTTTTTTTTTTTAGTTACTAAAAAGCTGATGGTGCATGCTAATGGCATTGCAGTCATTCTAATGACTCAATCCTTAATTCTAATGTTCAGATCTTGTAAAAAAACCTGAAACCTAGTAAAAACCAATTGTATAAAAAAAATCACTTAATTCTTTCTAATATATGGTTTTAGGATAACAGAGAGGGTTTGGAATTGAACGGGTTACATCATATTCTTGTCTATGCGGATGACATGAATATGTTAGGAGAAAATGCACAAACGATTAGAGAAAACACGGGAATTTTACTTGAAGCAAGTAAAGAGATAGGTTTGGAAGTAAATCCCGAAAAGACAAAGTATATGATTATGTCTCGTGACCAGAATATTGTACGAAATGGAAATATAAAAATTGGAAATGTATCTTTTGAAGAGGTGGACAAATTGAAATACCTGGGAGCAACAGTAACAAATAAATTACACTCGGGAGGAAATTAAACACAGAATAAATATGGGAAATGTCTGTTATTATTCGGTTGAGAAGCCTTTGTCATCTAGTCTTCTGTCAAAAAATCTGAAAGTTAGAATTTATAAAACAGTTATATTACCGGTTGTTCTGTATGGTTGTGAAACTTGGACTCTCACTTTGAGAGAAGAACACAGATTAAGGGTGTTTGAGAATAAGGTTCTTAGGAAAATATTTCGGGCTAAGATGAATGAAGTTACAGGAGAATGGAGAAAGTTACGCAACACAGAACTGCACGCATTGTGTTCTTCACCTGACATAATTAGGAACATTGAATCCAGACGTTTGAGATGGGCAGGGCATATAGCACGTATGGGCGAATACAGAAATGCATATAGAGTGTTAGTTGGGAGGCCGGAGGGAAGAAGACCTTTAGGGAGGCCGATACGTAGATGGGAAGATAATATTAAAATGGATTTGAGGGAGGTGGGATATGATGATAGAGAATGGATTAATCTTGCACAGGATAGGGACCGATGGCGGGCTTATGCCATTTGTAAGTAAGTATAATAATAATAATAATAATAATAATAATAATAATAATAATAATGACAACAGCAGCAGCAGAAGCAGTAGCAATAATAATAACATCCAATGCATTCTTCTGGAGAAAAAGGTGGTGTAATTCTGTGTAGAAAATTTTATAGCAAACGGGGAGATTATTTTATTACTCTTCATAGCATGAAAATGTTATGAAATTTATTATTTAATAAATAAACAAAGAAAGAAAGAAATAAATAAGGAAAGAAATAAATAAAGAAAGAAATAAATAAAGAAAGAAATAAGGAAAGAAAGAAATAAAGGAAGGAAGAGATAAATAAATAAAGAGATAAATAAATAAAGATATAAATAAAGAAATAAATAATTAAAGATATAAATAAAGAGATAAATAAATAAGGAAATAATTAATTAATTAATTAATTAGTAAAACGCAAGAAAAAAAATTTAGTAGCTCCACGAAGATCCGAACTCGGAACCTTACGAACACTTAACTAACGCTCTACCACTACGCTAAAAGTTTTACTGCAGTAAGAACGGCATTGTAACAAGCAATGGTTATACTCCACTTGAAAACCTGTTGTACAGTATATAGTGTTTGTGTTACAATATTCACTGTCTGTTTTAAATCTCGTATAAGAATTATTTTCTCGGTAGATTTTAGTGATTAATAGTTGTGTTCCCCATTATAACCACTAGAAAATGGTCATACTCCACTTGAGAACCTGTTATACACTGTATAGTGTTTGTGTTACAATATACACATTATTGTGTCGTGACAAAGTGGTTGGGAACACCTGCGTTGAGGTATTGAACCGGAGTGGAAAAAGAGACTTCAAGGAAATAATTTGTAGTTGACTATCGAGTATTGCTAGCTCGATTAGATGGAAATTGATGTCTCTGGCCATCTAAAGTAATTTCCCTAAACGCCCTAGGAATAACTACAATTCGTTTTTGGTCAAGCCCTTTTATTTCCGCGATAAGGGGCTGAAGATATTTCTAGTGAAGATATTTGATTGAAATGGAGATACGAAAGGCAGAAACTTGAAAAATAATGTAGCTTTTATTGTGCATCAGCATCTAACACCGTGTAGAGAAACGAAAACGCTTTTCCATTAAATCTGATATTTACTGGTTTATTGGGTAAGGCTTAGAGGTTGATATAACAATATTGACAGAGAGCCAATATTTGTAATGACATTTTCAATACATTTTCTCTTCGTAGAGAAGGAATAAGTTTGCTTAAAAAGAACGTAGGCCTGTATAACTTGTCATACGTCAATCATAGGACTGCCTGCGTTTTAAAATACTCGTGACAAGTCTTTGGTTAACTTGTGGATCTTCCGTTAGATTTTTATTATTTCCCGCCTTGTATTCAGGAGGGACGGGATTCGATCCGAGAGGCAGACTATCCTGGCTTTGTTAGAAGAGGAGAAGATGCTAAGATATGTGCTAATGGAGCTAAATGACAGCTGTGGGCAGTATTTTATTCATTCATTGATTTATTCATTGATTGGTTCATTCATTGATTGGTTGATTCATTGGTTGATAGATAGATTGATTGACTGATTGATTCATTCATTGATTCATTGATTGATTCATTCATTGATTCGTTCATTCATTGATTGATTCATTCATTGATTCGTTCATTGATTGATTGATTCATTCGTTCATTAATTCTTTCATTTGATTCATTCTTTCATTGAGTCATTGATTGATTGATTCATTCATTGATTCATTCATTGATTCATTGCTTGACTGATTTATTTATTTATTTATTTATTCATTGATTCATTCATTGATTCATTCATTCATTTGATTCTTTCATTTGATTCATTCTTTCATTGAGTCATTGATTGATTGATTCATTGACCATTGATTCATTCATTGATTCATTGACCATTGATTCATTCATTGATTCATTGCTTGACTGATTCATTGATTCATTCATTGATTCATTCATTTGATTCTTTCATTTGATTCATTCTTTCATTGAGTCATTGATTGATTCATTCATTGATTCATTCATCCATAGATTCATTCATTGATTCATTGCTTGACTGATTTATTTATTTATTTATTTATTTATTTATTTATTTATTCATTGATTCATTGATTGATTCAATGATTGATTCATTCATTCATTGATTCTTTCATTTGATTCATTCTTTCATTGAGTCATTGATTGATTGATTGATTAATTCATTCATTGATCATTGATTCATTCATTCATTCATTGCTTGACTGATTTATTTATTTATTTATTCATTGATTCATTCATTGATTCATTTATTGATTCATTGATTGATTGATTGATTCATTCAGTTAGTTAACAGGGCAAAGACCCACTTAGAATAGACAGTACAGATATTTGTTTAAAACGTAGAATTGCAGGTAACATGAAAGAAAAAGATAAAATAAATACAAATGCAAAATACAAGTGTATGGGATGAAGATTAGAAACAAACAAGATGAAGACCATAGTTATCGGAAGAAGAATAAAGAAGGTAAACGTGCGAATGAGCCAATAGAACAAGTGGACAGCTTCAAATACTTGGGGTGTACTATAAGCAGTAACATGAGATGCTGCCAGGAAGTCAGGAGGAGGATAGCAATGGCCAAGGAAGCTTCTAATAGAAACAGGAGCATCTTCTGCGAACATCTGGAAAAATAACTAAGAGACAAGTGAAGTGCTTTGTGTGGAATGTGGCATCATATTGGGCAGAAACCTGGATATTACGACGAAGTGAAGAGAAACTACTGGAATTATTTGAAATGTGAATATAGAGGAGAATGAAGCTTGTGAAATGGATAGAATAAAAATGAAAACTGTGCTAGAAAGAATGGGTGAAAATAGAATAATTCTGAAATTACAGTAACAACGGCTTACTGGATACCCATACCCATACAAGCGATATGGCCACAGATGTTAAAGTGTGTATAAATAAACTTAAAAAAAATTCTGAAATTGATCAGGAAAAGAAAAGGAAATTGGCTGGGTCATTGGCTGAGAAGAAACTGGTTAAGGATGTACTGGAAGGCGCGTCTGGCCGCGAAACCAGGTGGCCCGGGTTCGAATCCCGGTCGGGGCAAGTTACCTGGTTGAGGTCTTTTCGGGGGTTTTCCCTCAACCCAATACGAGCAAATGCTGGGTAACTCTCGGTGCTGGACCCCGGACTCATTTCACCGGCATTATCATCTTCATTTCATTCAGACGCTAAATAACCTAGATGTTGATATAGCGTCGTAAAATAACCCAATAAAGTAAAAAGTAAATGTACCTGCTGGAAGGAATGGTGAACGGCAGAAATGTTCGGAGCAGAAGAAAATATCAAATAATAGACAACATTAAAGTAGCATATATGGATCGCATGCGAAGACTTACAGGCAAATATTGTCATTGGGGCAGATAAAAAGTTTTTTTTTCTTCCACCATATTGTCAAAACAACTGTTTACACAAATTTTGGCCACTCGAGGGCAATTATGAGGGCCGTAAAAATAAGTTTTCCTGGAGCTGTTTACAGAAAGAAAACAATTTCGTGGAAATATTTATTGTAACAGATATTGTTGACCTATTTTTCAACATATTCTCCACTGGAATTGAGACTTTTGTCATACCGTGGGATCAATTTTGTATCTCCGTGTCATAGAAGTCTGCCGCCTGGGATCGGAACCAATGTATGACAGCCGTCTACACCTCTCTGTCGATTCCATGGTATGACAAATGTCTCAATTCCAATGGGGAATATGTTGAAAAATAGCTCAACATTTGTATCTGCTCCAATAAATTTTTCCAATTAAATTGGTTTTCATTCTGTAAACGGCCCCAAGGAAACTTATTTTTTTCGAGTAGCCAAAATTTGTACAAGCAGTTGTTTTGACATTATTAACATGGCGGAAAAAAACAAAAACAAAAATTAACTTCCTCTGCCCCCATGAGAATATTTGATTGTTAGAGGAAGGCGGAAAATAGGGAAGATTGAAGAATTCGAGTTAGCAGTGAAGGACCTACCTTCGGGCAGAAAACTATGGATTATTGAGTAAAAAAAAATATTTATTGTATGGTGACAAAGGAGGAAAGGGAGGAAAAAAGAAGCAAATTACAGGGGAGAAACGTGTTATCGTGAGGACTGTTACGAACCCTATAGTCTGTTCTTTAATATTGATGCAATAAGTGGGAAATTTTGTTTGTACTGTTGGTAGATTACTATCACAAGAGCAGAAGCCTGTGGTTATTTCCATTCAGCGTTATTGAAATGGTATCCCTTACGCTGTCCTCGTTAACTAAACATCATATTCATTCGAAGCTTTCATCAATGCAAACAATCGAGGAAATTGAAATCACAGTATTATGTAAATTATAATATAGAAACCACTCTGGATTGCTTATGCATGAAATATGTTGCAATATTAAACAATGTAAACCGAAATAGTTTTCAGCTGACGTAGAAGCGTTAGCATTTCCGGCTGAAAACATATCGACAAGATTTCAACCTCCGATAAAATATTTAAGAATTTATCATGTTATCATAATCATATAATTTTAACATAGGCCGAATGTTAAGCAAAATGCTTTTTCAAATTGAATGTATGTATGAAAGACCTGTTAGAGATAAACACGTTTCCACACATTTGGGGACGATAGGTCCAATTTTTATTTTTCCTTTTTTTGCCTATTTTAGCTCCCGTTGCCTATTTTTAGGTTAAATGCCTATTTTAAGCCTTTTTACGTCGTTATTGTACGTTTTATATATTTTAATGCCTTTAAAATAAACCGCACATAAATTATATAAAAAAATAAAAAAGAACGGTTGTACAAATTAAAAATATATATTCACCTCACACAAATATTTGCTGAGAATCTTATTCTCCAGCAATACATATGTATCCAAGAAGTCGTAAACTTTTCTCCCCTACCGATTTCATCTTTTATGTCGCTTAACAAAGATGTTTGAACAATCTAACCCTCAGTGCTTAGGTCACTTCGGGGTTTACCAACGAAAGAAAGGGGGCGAGGGAAGTATTAAAAGCAAGTCTCCAGGTCCCGTTACTGTTGTCGCTTGCACGCACAAGTCACGCGTACTTTGAAGTCTCTAATCCCTTCTCACACCCCTCTTTTTTGAGACAATACATAGTCGGTTTTTCCCGATCTCTGAAAGAAAGTAGAGACAGTCCTTCTGAAATAAGTTGTTTTAAGTTTTCTCCAATCACTTCAATAGAAGTAGAAAGAGCTTTTTCCACCATGAAAAACGTTCTCTCTGACAGGCGGCTCACTATGACAGTTGACAACTTAAAAAAGCATCTTGTTGTGACATGTAACCAAGGAAAGTGAGTACCGTATGGGATAGTTTATTAAGTATTTCTCTATTTTTTGTCTGTTTCCATGAATAATAAATGCCTATTTCACTATCTATTTTTACTATTTAGTGCCTATATGCCTGCCTATTTTAACCAAAATAAATGCCTAAACATCCGTGCACTAGTCATGAGCTTAACATTCACGAAATATAGTCACACTTTCTGGTTAGTACAGTGACATCAGTAGAGGAATTTTTTTAAATTAGTTGTTTTACGAAATGTTAAAACTACGGTTAGAATGATTTAAGACAGGTATGTTGGAATCAAACCAATTTTTAATCAATGTGGTGCCATTTTTTGCATTAAAGTAGGATTCATCACACGTTTTACCTGCAAAAATGACAACCGTGTCATCCGCATACGAAAATATCTCAGCCTTGAATTGCTTTAAATTAATTGCCAATAAATCATTAATATATATAAAAAACAAAATTGGACCTAGGACAGTTCCCTGTGGGACACCGATATTAATATTTCGAGTACTACTCAATTTATTATCTATTTTGGTTACATGTGTTCTGTAGCTTCTTGTATTTCTCTTCCTCATTTTTCTTTTCCGCTTGTGCTCTAAATGCTTTTGTAATCGTATGCTAATAGTGAAATGCAATTTTTTTTACGTAAATTGTCTTTACTGAAGAGTCATTCCATAGAAAGTGTGAAGGGCTTAAATTTAGGATTTATACACTCCTGACCCCCAAGAGAGACCGCTCTCCGAAGGGACGATGTATTTGCCGTCTTAATGCATACACCGCTGTTTATGTAGGTAGCAGCACTAGCGCGCGCCTGCAATTGCCAGGAGAACACAAACGTTCAGTGCTTAATTCTGTCTTTTTTTTTTTCTTTTGCCGTATTGTGTGGATTTATTGGCGAAACATCGCTCTCTCGGGTATCGATGCAAAGCGATTAAACGGGCTGCGAACCCACATTAGCGTGATCAAGACCTCCACTACGCTATAAAAGGAATTAGACTTTAAAAAGTCTTCCTCATAGGGACGAGCAGCGCAGAGAATGTAATGAATATTAACCAATCCAATTGCAGAGGCTCGTTGCTCTGGAAACGAGGGTCATTTGTTACCATGATTGGGGAATTGAAGCGCCGGATAGTTAGGTAGTAGGCTAAGCAATCCATCACGAACTGAGCTGGCCATAACAGGAGTGAGGGAATGTGCCCGAGCAGTATTGGAGTGGGAGTAGACGAAACAAAGTAAAATACTCAGATGCACAAGAAGGAGAGGAAGATGGATAATTAGTAAGAATGAAGGAATAAAGAAGGAGAAAGAAGTGAGAAAAACAAAGATGGGGCAAGAGGAGAAAGTGAGTTGCTGGGGTAAAAAGGGGGAAGGGGAAAAAGATGAATAAGTGAATTCTGAAGTGAGAAATGAGATAATTGAGATGAAAGTTGAAGCATAGATTAGTGTGAGAGGTGGACGAAAATGGAGAAGTGAGGGAAAGAAATGGTAGGAGAGAATAGGTCATTAAGGGAAGAGAAAGGCGGGAGAAGGTGGATGTTAGAGAGAAATAGCAGAAATAAAGAATGAAGACGGAGAGGATAAGGATTATAATGATGATGATGATGATGATAATGATTTATTTTAGCTGGCAGAGTTAAGGCCGTAAGGCCTTCTCTTTCACTCAACCAGCAAAAAGTATATATATATATATATATATATTACATATGCATGAACTTACAAAGAATTCAACAATTAGATTTAGATGAGAGTTACATGCATACAAGACTTATTTATGAATTAAACAACAAAATACTATGAACTATTAATTAAACACTGAAATAAACTGTGTAGCAGAATTAAGCTAAAATACATAGAATGTTAATATATTTCAAATGATATTAGATACAGTAATAGAAAGAGATTATTATGAGACAATTTTGAAAATACAGCACTATCAGGATGATGTCTAAAGAAAGAAGTAACAATGTGGTCAGTGATAGTTTAAATCAGTATGATTGGAGTGAAATGCTAATAAGGTTATCTTTTAAGCTGTTTGTAAAGGTGTTTATTGTCTTGCAGCCCCTAATACTTTGTGACAAGGAATTCCATCGACTCGAGGTGGATACTGTAAAAGATGATGAATAACAAGATGTTCTATGAAGAGGTATACTTAGCGTGCCACAGATAAGTGATCTGGTATTTACGTCGTGGTTAGGGTATAGATAAGAGAAACAAGACGAAAGGTAATTATAGGGATTAAAATAGATCTGTAGATGGAGATGAAGGTAAGAACAGCGAAAAGTTGTTAGAGGGTGGTTTACGGGATGTGGAAACATTTGGATATAGAGGAAGGTGGACGGGAGAGGTAGAAGGAGAAAGACGGAAAGGCTTTTTTTTTTAGTAGGTTATTTTACGACACCTTATCAACAGCTTAGGTTATTTAGCGTCTGAATGAGATGAAGGTGATAATGCCGGTGAAATGAGTCCGAGGTCCAACACCGAAAGTTACTCAGCATTTGCTCATATTGGGTTGAGGGAAAACCTCGGAAAAAACCTCAACCAAGTAACTTGCCCCGACCGAGAATCGAACCCGGGCCAGACGGCTAGACGCGCTAACCTTTACTCCACAGGTGTGGACGACGGAAAGGTGTTAGCAGAAGGCGGAGACATGGAAATTGGATAAGCGAAAAAGGAGTTAGATATAGAATTAGACGCAGGGTCGAAATTAGATGAGGAAAAGGGGAAATAGGTTAAGAAAAGATGAGAGCAAAATAAGATGGAGGAAAGGGGAAATAAGATTAGTGAGGAGAGGGGAAGCTTGATGAGGGAAAAATAATATAGACGAAATGGGAAGTAGGATGAGAGAAGAGAGGGAAAATAGGATAAGGCAATTGATCGGAAGAGAAGGTGAGGGAAGAGAGAGAAAAGTACGATGCAGGAAAAAGGAAACGGCCGGAGAGGAAGAAGTAAGATTTGAGAGATAGGAAAGTACTACGAATGGAAATATGGATGAGGGAGGATTGTGGGGGAGCAGGATGAGGGAGATGGGGGGGGGAAAGAATGAGGGAGAATGATGGGAAAGCAGGATGTGTAGGAAGATGAAGTAGGAGCAGGAAGAGAGAAGAGAGAGGGAAGTGTAGGATGAGAGGAAAGTATGAGGAGGAAGAGAAGTTGAAGTGGGATGAGGGGAAGGATGACTGATGAGGAAGGGTGAAGTAGAAACAGGATGAGGGAGAAGAGGGGTAAGAAGGATTAGGGGGGATGAATTGGAAGCAGGATGAGGGAGAAGAAGACGAAGTAGGCTGAGAGGATGAGATAGAATTTCGATGAGAGTAAGAGAGAGAGAGGAGACGCAGAAATAGTAAGGGAGGATGATGGAAGCGTAGGATGAGAGAGGATTAAGTGACAGCAGGGTGAATGAAAAAGAGAGGAGTATGACGAGGGAAGAGGAAGGGTAGGTTGAAGAGGTGAAGAAGAAACAGAAAGGAGGAGTGTGATGGAGGAGTAAAGATGAGGGAGAATGATGAGGTAGGAAAGTAAGGATGAGGAAAAAGTAGGGGGAAGGAAAGAAGAGTGAGTGGGCAGGATGAGAGAGAGAGAGAAAGGGAGGGAGGGAGGGAGAAGTAGGATAAGGAAGGAGAGAGGAAAGAGTTGCAAGAGATTGAAGAGGAAATATTTTTCTCTAGAAAAGTGGGTGCAAAGCTTTGATGACTAGTTCCATCGAATGGACAAGAGCATAAGATTCAAGAGGAAATATTTTTCTCTAGAAAAGTGGGTGCAAAGCTTTGATGACTAGTTCCATCGAATGGACAAGAGCATAAGATTCAAGAGGGAATATTTTTCTCTAGAAAAGTAGGTGCAAAGCTTTGATGACTAGTTCCATCGAATGGACAAGAGCATAAGATTCAAGAGGGAATATTTTTCTCTAGAAAAGTGAGTGCAAAGCTTTGATGACTAGTTCCATCGAATGGACAAGAGCATAAGATTCAAAAGGGAATATTTTTCTCTAGAAAAGTGGGTGCAAAGCTTTGATGACTAGTTCCATCGAATGGACAAGAGCATAAGATTCAAGAGGGAATATTTTTCTCTAGAAAAGTGACTGCAAAGCTTTGATGACTAGTTCCATCGAATGGACAAGAGCATAAGATTCAAGAGGAAATATTTTTCTCTAGAAAAATGGGTGCAAAGCTTTGCTGACTAGTTCCATCGAATGGACAAGAGCATAACATTCAAAAGGGAATATTTTTCTCTAGAAAAGTGGGTGCAAAGCTTTGATGACTAGTTCCATCGAATGGACAAGAGCATGAGATTCAAGAGGGAATATTTTTCTCTAGAAAAGTGGGTGCAAAGCTTTGATGACTAGTTCCATCGAATAGACAAGAGCATAAGATTCAAGAGGAAATATTTTTCCTCTAGAAAAGTGGGCGCAAAGCTTTGATGACTAGTTCCATCGAATGGACAAGAGCATAAGATTCAAGAGGAAATATTTTTCTCTAGAAAAATGGGTGCAAAGCTTTGCTGACTAGTTCCATCGAATGGACAAGAGCATAACATTCAAAAGGGAATATTTTTCTCTAGAAAAGTGGGTGCAAAGCTTTGATGACTAGTTCCATCGAATGGACAAGAGCATGAGATTCAAGAGGGAATATTTTTCTCTAGAAAAGTGGGTGCAAAGCTTTGATGACTAGTTCCATCGAATGAACAAGAGTATAAGATTCAAGAGGGAATATTTTTCTCTAGAAAAGTGGGTGCAAAGCTTTGATGACTAGTTCCATCGAATGAATAAGAGCATAAGATTCAAGAGGGAATATTTTTCTCTAGAAAAGTGGGTGCAAAGCTTTGATGACTAGTTCCATCGAATGGAAAAGTGCGTAAGATTCAAGAGTGAATATTTTCTTGTAAAAAGAGGATGCAGTGCTTTTATGACTGGTTCCATCGAATTGATAATTGCATAAGTTTCAAGAGGGAATAATTTCCTTTAGAAAAGTGGGTGCAGAGCTTTGATGACTACTTCCATCGATTGCACAAGTGTATAAGATACAATGGGAAATATTTTGAGAAACAATAAAGCTGAAAGCAGAAATAATTTGTTGACACAGGCTACGTATGAATTTGTAGAAACTTGATATGTTAATCCGTAGTAAGGAATTCCGTAATATGATAGAACTGAATTTGTTTAAAACTTATTGGAAAGTTGTCTATGGTTAATCTTCGTGATATTCCGGAGTTTTTTTTGGGCTTACTATGGGGAGGGCAACAAGGCGGTTAAGATGGCACCGGACATGGCATTGCCTCCGGACAGTTATCCATGCCCTTTGCGGGCTTCGAACTCGCGAACATGGCTTCCACGCAGCTGTAAATATTCACATAACTGCGGTCGTCACATTTTGTCGCAAATCAATGTGAATGGGAACTCTTCTGCTCGGCGGTTGCCGCTTGTAGCCGATCGTTTATTCTGCAGGCCCATCGACTCGTAACGAAACGCGATGTCCGTAAGCCAGAAATATGTTGCACGTGGGTCGAAGGCCGCCAGCGCAGCTTAAAATGGATTTCGGTTCTCCGCTATGATGCGTAGCAATGAAACCGAATACCCGTGTTTAATGTCCGATGATAAGAAACAACCGATCAATGCATTCAGTTTACGGATGTTGTCAAAGCATCCATTAAGCCTGTGGTTGCCAAAGTGTGGTTCGCGTTCCGATGCGGCATTGGAAAAACGAGTCTGATACTGGATGAAAAAAAAATAGTGATTTCATGTTTGAACAATACGAAAGTGGGATAATTTCGAGGGAAACATTGTTTCAGGAACGAGTATCTAACATTGTTCCAGGATCGGGCATCTAATCTGGGACATTTGGCTGAGCACGCCAACGCTCTGCCGACTATGCTACCCAGGAACTATACCAGATTCCTTGCTCAATTGCAAGATGGAAACTTGGTGGACGAAATTTTCACAACATCAATGATGACCAAGTAGGCTAAATGTAGAAAATTGAAACATGCTCGTGTAAAGGCTGGTTCACAATAAACCGGAAACGAGAATCGGAACTAAAACGAAAACGGTACAATTGTTAAAATGTATACATTTAAATGTGAGCATTCACAATTAACGAAAAGCTTGCCGGAGCCCGTGATCGGGAACGGAGAGTTGGCCAAGTTTCAACTTTGGCGTTCACGTTTCCGATCACAGCCCACTAGATTCATTCTATTGCCATCTAAAAGCTATTTTGTCGTCGTATATTTTGTAGCAAGAAGACCGTGACATAACCTATGCATTATTTTGTTCTGTGCTGTGCATCATGGAGCAAGTTTTATTTGATGAGATTCTAATATTGAGTGTTGAGGAAAATCCTCACGTTTACGATAAGCGGCGCGCCTCGTTTGAAGATGACAAAATGAAGGAAAAAACGTGGCTTTCAATAACTGCATCTCTGAACACCGATCGGAAGTGAATCATATTTTATTACTGTATTGGTTGTATTACACACTACATATTCACGCTTCAATTCAATAACTACTGTTGTGTTCATTTTTGTTCTATTACAAATGTTTCTTCTCTAATTATTTTACGTTATGATAGACTTAAAATACGTAGGTTGTGATAAAAAAGATGCATGGGCATATTTATAGTACCGTACCTAATGAAATGTTTCAGTTGAAATTTCGAAGTTGGTTAACCTGTGTTTATGTAGGCTGCCTTGTACTCATGAGAGAACGCCATTGGTCAATTATACACAAATAACATCAGATTGCGTAATATCGATTTTACATATCGTTATCGACATATCGATATGCATAGTCGTCTACGTTCTCGGTTTATTGTGAATTAAAAATTTTCATATTCACGTCCTCTGCTTCTCGTTTTCATTCTGGTTCTCGTTCCCGGTTTGTTGTCAACCAGCCTTCACATAGCTAGGCATGCTTCAGAACTGGCGTTTCAAAAACAAGGCATTAAAGGGAGGATGGTAATTTTTCTGATAGATTTTTCAGAAAATTATGCCATTCTATACCAAAATGAAGCCATGGCAGTCCCATTTACTTTTGAAGGGACTGAGCAGATTTACTGAAAGAGAAATTAAGTACGCACCTATAAATATAGATTGATGGTGCGAGCCACCGGCGTAGCTTAGTCGGCTAAGGCGCTTGCCTGCCGATCCGGAGTTGCATTCGGGCGCGGGTTCGATTCCCGCTTGGGCTGATTACCTGGTTGAGTTTTTTCCGAGGTTTTCCCCAACCATAAGGCAAATGTCAGGTAATCTCTGGCGAATCCTCGGCCTCATCTCGGTAAATATCTCGCTATCACCAAACCCATCGACGCTAAATAACCTCATAGTTGATACAGCGTCGTTAAATAACCAAGTAAAAAAATTGATGGTGCGTTCCATTATTTAAAAAAAATAGAAAAGCAATGTCAAATCTGTCCCATTTACAAGCTGCAGAGAACATCTTGGTGCGGTGAAACTACAGGGTGATCCGTTTGGGTATGGATAAAATAAAAACATTGTAAAACATTTACCACTGAACTCTATTTCTTGAAACTTTGTGTATACAACACTGAAAGATGGGAGATTGCTCATAGCTCAACATGACCCCCATTGCGCATCCTGCACAACACATAACGGGTTCACACCTGTGGAGTAACGGTCAGCGCGTCTGGCCGCGAAACCAGGTGGCCCGGGTTCGAATCCCGGTCGGGGCAAGTTACCTGGTTGAGGTTTTTTCCGGGGTTTTCCCTCAACCCAATACGAGCAAATGCTGGGTAACTTTCGGTGCTGGACCCCGGACTCATTTCACCGGCATTATCACCTTCATTTCATTCAGACGCTAAATAACCTAGATGTTGATACAGCGTCGTAAAATAATCCAATAAAATAAAAAAAAACACATAACGGTGGTGCAATTCAGCCCATGTCCGTTGTAATATAAGAGGGGTGATTTGTAGGAAAGCTCTAGTAATTTTTACTCTCAAGTCACCAACGTTCCTGGATTTCTGTGAACAGACAATGTCTTTAACAAAACCCCACACGAAGAAGTGAGGAGGGGTTAGATCTGGGGAGTTTGGGGACCAAGCCAAGAGATAGCTGTTTCTCGTACTGAGATTCGCCTGCGACCTCCTGTATGCTTTTAACACAGAACCTGTTTCTACAAATGTTCGATACCACAACATTATGGAATCGTATTTAGGTACATTACGCACACCATACTCACGTCGAAATTCCCTTTGAACTGTTTCAACACTCTCATATTTAGCATACCAGAGAACACATTGTGCCTGCTGTTGATTTGTAGTAGCCATTTTAATCATCTACGATTTTTATTTGTCCTTTCAGATCATGCATTGTTGATTGTCATATATGGAAATTCTCATCTTTTAATCATAATATAACCAGCAAGAAATTTTTCCTACTATCGTAATAAGTTTATAATATATAAATTAATATTATCCATACCCAAACGGACTGTATTATGAATCATATCATGTAAGAGTCCCCAGGATGGTGTTGATGGCACATGAGAGAGGACTGCCTGGAAACGTGGTTTACAGGGCAAAACTACAGTGCGAAATCATAAATAATTTTATGCTCGACCATGCCGTAATGTAGTAATTATACACCTGGTAGCAGCCCTTTAATGGACCTCATAAAAATACACCTATTCATTAAAGTTCAGGTGTTCCACCAATCAGAAAACACCATTGTAACAATATTAAAGCTCAAGTATCGATTTTTCTCGGATATGCAATCGAAAGACAACTAGCGAAATGTTACGGAGGCTGGAAATCCAATACTGTCGCAGAAGGTTATGTTCTGTTACTATAATAATTAGCGTTAATTGTAAATAATTTTCAAATAAATTCAATTTGTCATCTCGTTTCTCAATGTCTAAATCAATTTCAAGGTTATAGCAAGATTAATGTTAATTTTACTCTCTAGATTATATCAAGGTCAATTACATTTGTTTCTAGGAAAAAATCAATACTTTCGCGTCTGCGCACATCTCACAATTTACGAGATATTGCACAAGGTCAGTTCCGCTCCCCAGTCAGATAAGAATAACATGAATACTTATGAATAATTTCAAGTTAGAAATATGGTCGAGCATAAAAAGTCGTATGAAACTTGGCTATAATGGTAATTAAGACGAGAGTATGAAAATTATGAAACTCGCTTGCGCTCGTTTCATAAACATACTCGCGTCTTAATTACTACCATTATAGGCTCGTTGCATATCTATTCTGGTCGATTCTACTCTGAGACAACATTCCATATACGGCAATCAAAGAACAGTGTTTGCAGACCTTCAGGATATAAAACTCATCGAAATCGGTCACCTTGTTCTCAATAAATTGTGAGTGGAATAGAAACGAAATTCGGAGAACAAGACATATCGGAGGTATAAAAGATCATTATGAGTTGTAGTAACGAAATGATAATACTTATGAAATTCGTAGATGTACGGTGAATTATGACCCATCCTGTATAATTTAAAAACCCTTCAGTATCTGTTCTAAATTTAGATTCATCATAGGATTTACAAAGCTCGAAAGTTGAAAGCATTTTCGAGTGAATGATTCTTGTTTGATTATTTGTGAAAGCGTTTCTCATTTTATAGCACAATAGAGACTAATTATGTATTATGATCTGATCGAATGAAATATTGTGGTATTTGAACAATAATGGAGAATTCTAATTATCATTGTACATTTCTATTTTGTTTACGAAAAGTTCTGATAATAATGTAATCATTCAGATTAATAAATGCCAGAAATAGATTCCTCTATCATGAAAGCATATCTCGATAGGTTTTAGGCACAAAAACTTTTAAGTGGCTTGACAACTCCCAAATTGAATACTGACTAATGGATTTATTTATACTTCATTGAAACTGTTAAATACATTATGTGTGGGTATTGAGAATTGTTTTTCCACTGTTGGAAAGCATATTTTCAGTTCGCTTTTAATGGATTTTAAGGTGTGTTTGAATGAAAGACGTCCTGACGTAATGCTAGAATCCAGAAAGTTAATAAAACAAGAGAAAAACATATTTTTCTGTCGACATAGACTTTATGTATAAGGTATTATGATAGTTATTATGGAAATGAAACAAAAGAAATCGTAACTTTGTAGATGGAGTTTTCACTGAAATTAAAATAATAGTTGCTATGGAGGCATAAAACAAAGGAAAGCTTAATGCTTTCTAAAAGCTACATTTTGCATTATGAATTTTTGTTCAGAGTAAGTGCTCAAAACACTGCATTAAGTCTATATTGTATAAAATTCAGTGGTTTTGTTTAGAACCTGTTTTGGGAGAAGAGTCTGTAAATGTTAGAATTCTGAGATTATCCAATATACTTTAATGAAACTAACGCTTCATTTATCAGTATTTATCAATATTTGGTGGAATAGGACAGGTTTTTTTGGTAGCATATTTTGTTGTCACTTAGGAAAAAAAAAAAAGCTTTCTTTTACTAAAGCTGGGACTGCGACGTTCGTTTGCGTTGCGTTATGTTCCTTCCGTCCGTACGTTGAACTTCTACCCAAAGTTCAGATGTTGTGTAATATGGTCGACGTTTGTGACAACTACACAACCAGCAGAGGTCATATTCAGTAACAAAATGCACACGCTGGACATCCAGCTGATTATGATAATCATTGAATTTTGTTGTAACTTTGTTTGAGACAGCATAAATGAAATACCGATATTAGAAAAATACGTTACGACGGAATAATGTAGAATGACGATAATAATAATAATAATAATAATAATAATAATAATAATAATAATAATAATAAAAGCATAGACTACTAAATACCTGGATTAATGCGAATTGCGGATATATTATTTATGTAGTAAAACCCTCCTTTATTTCGGGCTAAAATAAAATAACGTATCTAAAGTAATCTAAATTATCAACAGTAATCTCACTAGAGGTTTTGATTTATCTAGAGAAAATCAAAACTCGAGTGGGATTTAATTGGCTATTACACGATAGAAGAAAGTGTATAAAGATTAGAAGTAAGGAAGTACTCCAATACAATAAAATATTAATTGACTTACGAAAATACAACTGTCTTCAAATGTATTATTGTACCATCTCAACATTACAAATATTACGCTAGATGCATGCGAGATGGCAGTAGTGAGTTATGATTACTAGCAATGCCTTCTCGTCGAGAAGTTCTCGATCTATATCACGATGGCAATGTTACTAGTCAAGAAGGCTTTGTTGATTCAGTTTCATTTTTATTAAAACAGTTGCATTCCACTTCAATTATCCGTCACTTGACAGATGATTTTCAATAAATCTTAATATTAAACAATCTCTGATACGTGACTATTCATAATATTATATAGCAGAAGCTATAACATAACCTAAATGATATACACAAGTGTTAGAAAAGTTTCAATTAACGACGATGACATAAAAAATAAACATGAATAATTTTAAAAGGAATAATTATTGAATGTACAAATTTCAAATTTGAATGTGGTTGGTGGTTCAATTGTTTTTATATTGGACGTGTGCGTAAAAAAAAAAGTGGAACTCGTTGATGTAGGCCTACATGGTGTATTCAACTTATTCAGGATTTCCGAATGGTGCTCTTCATTTATTTGTAAATATGATTTCAGAAGATGCATAGATATGATCAGTGATTTTTATTAATTCTTGTTCTTGAATGCCAATGCGAGTCATATTTGAAACTGCTGTGCATCGACTGGAGTGGTTTGTAATTTTATATATATTTTTGACGTCCAGACCAGCGCAGTTTCAAATGTTGGCAAACAAAGAAACAAATGCTAGGGACGCGATAAAATTAAACAAATGCTAGGGACGCGATAAAATTGTGCTATAAGCAGCCATGATTGGTTGAAATACATCCTTTCGTACCGTTTTATTGGTCATAAGTAGTATGACGTAGTAAAAGTGTAATAGTCAACAGTAATTTCACTAGACGTTTTGATTTATCTAGAGAAAATCAAAACTCGAGTGGGATTTAATTGACTATTACACGATTAGAAGAAAGTATATAAAGATTAGAAGTAACGAAGTACTCCAATACAATAAAATATTAATTGACTTACGAAAATACAACTGTCTTCAAATGTATTATTGTACCATCTCAACATTACAAATATTACGCTAGATGCATGCCAGATGGCAGTAGTGTCTTTATACACACACTGTAATGATTACTATTCAATAAATCTTAATATTAAACAATCTCTGATACGTGACTATCCATAATATCATATAGCAGAAGCTATAACATAACCTAAATAATATACACAAGTGTTAGAAAAGTTTTAATTAACGACGATGACATAAAAAATAAACATGAATAATTTTAAAAGGAATAATTATTGAATGTACAAATTTCAAATTTGAATGTGGTTGGTGGTTCAATTGTTTTTATATTGGACGTGTGCCTAAAAAAAAGTGGAACTCGTTGATGTAGGCCTACATGGTGTATTCAACTTATTCAGGATTTCCGAATGGTGCTCTTCATTTATTTGTAAATATGATTTCAGAAGATGCATAGGCATGATCAGTGATTTTTATTAATTCTTGTTCTTGAATGCCAATACGAGTCATATTTGAAACTGCTGTGCATCGACTGGAGTGGTTTGTAATTTTATATATATTTTTGACGTCCAGACCAGCGCAGTTTCAAATGTTGGCAAACAAAGAAACAAATGCTAGGGACGCGATAAAATTAAACAAATGCTAGGGACGCGATAAAATTAAACAAATACTAGGGACGCGATAAAATTGTGAGATAAGCAGCCATGATTGGTTGAAAGACGTCCTTTCGTACCGTTTTGTTGGTCGAAAGTAGTGTGATGTAGTAAAAGTGTAGTAGTCAAAATCCGTTGATCTAAGGTTCGAACCTGGCTTTTATTACACTAGGCCTTTGACTTTACCACTACGCTACGTAGTAAATTGGTTGAATTAGTCGCTATGAACGCTTCCATGTTTGCTGCCTATTATGTTTAATTTTGTATTCTTAAATTCTTAAATATTGAACAAAAACGTGTTTTATGCTATATACAGTATATCTTCAGTTGACACCGGTAAAATAATACTGGCTTATTGTATAGATTCGTAACAAGCTGTTTTTTACGGTGATGGGTTGTTAGACCTTCGTCCAACCCCCAAGCTGGAACTTGGACTCTCACTTTGAGAGGGGAACAGAGATTAAGGGTGTTTGAGAATAAGATTCTTAGGAAAATATGAGGGATGAAGTTACAGGAGAAGACATATTTTGGGATTTTATAGTGCATGAAATTCTCGTCTCTAGTGATAAGTATTGTAGTTTACACATCTTTTAATATTTCATCTCAATTATATGGTCAAATATGAAGTGCCTACTTTGTGTCAGATTATGATAATCATATCTATATTTTTCTTCGTCTGTGTTCGTCATGTTAATATGGGTACCGTCCATCGCTGTGGAGTAATGGTTAGCGTACCTGAAAGCGAAACGAGCGGGCTCGAGTTCAAATCCTGATTGGGACAAATTACCTGGTTGAGGTATTTTCCGGGGTTGTCCGGTTTTCCTTGAACCCATTAAGAACGAATGTTGGGTAACTTTCGGCGCTGGACCCTGGACTCATTTCGCTGACATCACCTTAAGGGTATATGTACGTGACCGACCACAAATATTATCAGAAAATGCAGACTTTAAATTTCTAAAAATTTATAAGGAAATGAACTCTCAATTGAACAAAAATTACAAGGTACCACAACAAGACTTATTAGAACTTAAATATCTGATAAAAGTATAAAAAAGATTACTAATAATATTTTTTAGAATCCACTTTTTACTTTAAATTAAATTTTACAAAATTTGAAAACTTTCACACATTATTTCATAACTCCACAATTATTAGAGATATAATTCTGAAATTTTGTACACTGATTTAACATGCATTTATGCAGAAGGTAGACTACAATAATGCCCATTTCTTTGAAAATAGAAAAATTAGTCACAAAACATGATGTAAATTATAATATATTTTATATAGAACAAATAAAAAATTAACTGTATTAAAATAAACAATTCTACATGTCTGAGAGTAGTCTACTTTTCAGAAATAAGTGTTTATTACATACAGGAAAAATATTAAAGATGTCCGAGAGACCATAACAATGTCATGGTTACCAAATGATATAACTGCGGAATTTGTTTGTTTGTTTTTTTTTTTTCATACTTTGATAAAACTGGATTGAAAAATATTATTATTTACCTTTTTTATACTTTTATCAGATATTTAAGTTCCACTAAGTCTTGTTGTGGTACCTTGGAATTTTTGTCCAATTGTGAGTTCATTTCCTTATAAAATTTTAGAAACTTAGAGCCTGCATTTTCTAATAATATTTGTGGTCGTTCACGTACATATACCCTTAAACTCTTTCAGACGCTAGATAATGACATCAGTTGATAAAGCGTCTTAAAATAACCAATTAAAAATATATATGGGCACCGCCATCATCTTATATATTTCAGATTTCCTTTTAATTTCATCTACACACGCTGCACATTATTTGAAGAGTGCAATATATTGCAGGTTTCCAGTATGTAATTTTGTTTCATCAGAAATTTGTAGCCGCTTGGATGACGTACCGTGAAGTAGTAATGGGATATGTTCCTGGACCCGCACTTGCTTTAGAAAACCGCTGATCCGGAGATTAGCCATTTAATCCTTCACAGACCTGCATTTTTTAAAGGACTCTCCGCTGTATCCCTCCACGGTCCGCTGTCATCATATTCACACTGTAATTGATGTTTCTCTTCATCCCAGAACTCTGTGGACTGAAGGGGTGGATGTGAATTAGTGGGGTTGTGGCAAGAGATGTGCAATGGTCACTTCTCTCTGATGGGGTTAGGTTGAAACACCTTCAGTAACCACGGAACGATATATTCGAGCTGCTAGATAAGCTTTTAGTAATAATAATAATAATAATAATTTATTTATTTAATCTGGCAGAGCTAAGGCCAGTAGGCCTTCTCTTCCGCCCAGCCAGACTCTAATTCTAATTAAATACATTTGCTTACATAGTTATTACATTAATATCTAGATCATAAAACAACATGAAAGTAAATGATGAAAATTGGATAACTAATGTTAGTGTGACAATAATAAACACTGGTAAGAAATAGTTATAATAATAATGATAATAATAATAACAATAATAATAATAACAATAATGGTAATTATAATAGTAATAATAATAATAATAATAATAATAATAATAATGAGATAATTTATATATTTATCTGTGATATATATAACCATTAAACACTGAGAAACCTGAAACAGCTATTATTGTTGACAATAATTGTTAGAAAAATATCTCGTTAACCTATTCTTAAATTGATTTGATGTCTGACAGTCCCTGACATTACTCGGTAGGGAATTCCAAAGTCGAGGAACAGCCACAGTGAAAGAAGATGAATATGAGGATGTTCGGTGGGAGGGAATGGATAATATTGAGGAGTGTTGTGATCGTGTGTCTAGGTTATGATGGGTGGATAAATTTTGAAAACGAGACGCAAGATAGACAGGAGTGGAGAAATGTAATATGTGAAAGAGAAGGGAAAGACAGTGGATTTTCCTACGATCTTCTAGACGGAGCCAGGACAACATTTCGAGGGATGGTGTTACGTGATCAGCCCGGCGAATATTGCAGACGAAACGGACGCACATATTATGAACACGTTGTAGTCTCTGCGCCGAAGTAACGCTTAGGTCAGTAAGCAGAATATCACAGTAATCGAAGTGGGGCATCACGAGTGTTTGCACTAACATTTTTTTCATGGAAAGGGGTAGAAAATTCTTCAATCGTCTAAACGAGTGGATTAATGAAAATACCTTTTTGCAGGTTTCTGCAACTTGAATGTTCCAATTTAAACTTTTATCCATATAAATACCTAGATTCTTTACTGATTCACTGAACGGAATTTCGGTGCCGTGTATTTTAATCGGGGACAAATTTGGTATGGTAATAGTGCTTAACAAACGTGAATGGCCCACAATGATTGACTGTGATTTTTCTGGATTTAGTTTAAGTCGGAATTTCCGTATCCATGTGCAGATTGAGTTCAGGTCGTCATTAATTTTAGTTATTGCATCGTTTATTTCGTCAGTGTGGAATTTTATGTATATTTGAAGGTCGTCTGCATAGAGATGGTGTCGGCAGTACTTTAGAGATTCTGATATGTCGTTGATATAAATTGTAAATAGTAAAGGGCCAAGAACTGATCCCTGTGGGATCCCTGACCTTACGGCCTGCCAAGGGGAAGAACGATTTCCAGCTATCACACTTTGTTGGCGGCCATTAAGGTAAGAGTCAAACCACAGGACAACGTGCTCTTCTAGGTGTAGTCTTCTGAGTTTACATATTAATAAGTCAATGTCTACAGAATCGAAGGCTTTGCTGAAGTCAAGTAAAGTCATTATTGTCAATTTACGTTCGTCCCGGGCCTCGCGTAGGTCTTCCGTGATTTTAAGTAATGCTGTACTTGTGTTATGTCCGGCTCTGAAACCTGATTGATAAGAGTCGAGAAGTTTGTATTTGTTTAAGTATTCTGTCAGTTGCTTGTGTACAATGCGCTCCAATGCTTTAGATAGGGCAGGTAGGATGCTGATAGGTCTGTAGTCGTTATAAGATGTCGGTGTTTTGGTCTTGGGAATTGGGTGGACAAAAGCGAGTTTCCATTGCTGTGGGTAAGTCGAAGTCATAATTGAGGCATTGAAAATGTGGGTCACAGTCGGTAGTATTACGTCTATGATTTTGTTTAATAACGAAATATTGACGTGGTCTGGTCCTTCTGCTTTAGTTGTGATTCGTTTCAGGGCTTTCTTTACGTCAGATTGCGTAATATACCAAAAGTGAAATTTTTCCCTATAATAATAATAATAATAATAATAATAATAATAATATAGCTCGCGCAAGGAACGATTACCGAAAAGCAATGGTGGCGTTGCTGTCTCTTTTGACGTGTGTATGTAGGCACGCCGAGGGGGCGAGAGGTACGGGCCAATGGAAGTACTGTCTCTTCCAAGAAGATGAACAAATGAGGACATCGCTATGGAAATAAAGAACGTAGCCAGAGAAAAATTCGAAGCTAATTAAACGCGCAACATATGTTTACGAATGAAATAATAATACTGTGCGATACAAGACACGCATTCACATGCAATGGAACAAACTGAAGTCGTAATGTAACTATCACAACGCAAGACTGATTCTATCGATGTCATTTCTTATCCCACTGTACTCTTGAATATCATTCAAGTTATCTCGTGACCTTTCCTCTCGCCCTCTCTTCCTTATCGCATTGTTTCATTCGCATTCCTTCCGTCGGTATTCCCTGCTTGCGAGACCTATAATAATAGTGGTAGGAATAGTGGAGGTATTGGTGGTAGCAATAGTGGTGGTAGTGGCAGCAATAGTGTTAATAGTAGTAGTGGTAGCAATAGTGTTAATAATAATGGTGGTAGTAGTGGTAGCAATATTGGTGGTAGTGATATTTGTAGTAGTGGTAGTAATAGTGTTAGTAGTGGTGATGGTAGCAGTAGTAGTAGTAGTAGTGGTGGTAGAAATAGTGTTAGTAGTAGAAGTGGTAGCAATAGTAGTGGTAGTGTTAGTAGCAGCAATAGTGGTAGTGGTGGTAGTAGCAATAGCGGTAGGGGTAGTGATAGTAATAGTGGTGGTGGTGGTGGTGGTGGTAGTAGTAGTGACAGTGGTGATAGTGGTAGTGGTAGCAAGTGTTAGTAGTAATGGTAGCAATAGTAGTCGTGGTGGTAGTAGCAATAGTGGTAGTGGTGGTAGTAGCAATACCAGTAGTGGTAGTGATAGTAATAGTGGTGGTGGTGGTGGTAGTAGTAGTGACAGTGGTGATAGTGGTAGTGGTAGCAAGTATTAGTAGTAATGGTAGCAATAGTAGTGGTGGTGGTGGTAGTAGTAGTAGCAGTAATAGTGGTAGTGGTAGCAATACTGGTACCGATAGTGGTGGTAGTGGTAGCAATGGTAGTAATAGTAGTAGTAGTGGTAGTACTATTAGCATCTTACTTATGGCTTTTAAGGAACCCGGAGGTTCATTACCGCCCTCATATAAGCCCGCCGTTGGTCCCTATCCTGAGCAAGATTAATCCATCATGTCCCATCTCCCTCAAATTCAATTTAGTATTATCCTCCCATCTACGTCTCGGCCTCCCCTAAGGTCTTTCCTCCTCAGATCTTCCAACTAACACACTGTATGCAATTCTAGATCCACCCATACGTGCTACATACCCTGCCCATCTCAAAAGTCTGAAATTAATGCTCCTGATTATGTCAGGTGAAGAATACAATGCGTGCAGTTCTGCGTTGTGTAACTTTCTCCATTCTCCTGTAACTTCATCCCTCTTAGCCCTAAGGGTCGTATGAAGAGGATGGCGGAAAAGGGGGAATATTGGATAATGTTGGGTTTGCAGTGAAGGACCTATCCTTGGGCAGAAAGATATGAATTAATCAATATTGATATATTGTGTATTTAAAGAGACGGTGGATAAATTAGAAGTGCATTTGCAGGGGCGAGGCAGTTGAGGAGAATTTGAGTGGAACAGAATGGAATGTATACAGCGTTAATGTGTTTGGGTAGTTGCCCGGGTGAAATCCCACGTAGTGGCCGTAACTGCGCTCGTGGTGGGGGAATAGTCGGAGCACGGATGGCGCAATTAAAGGGATGCAGATTCTGGTCTTAAGTTGTCTCCAGGAAGTCCATAATCTGGATAGGAAGTCCGAGAGCATCAATAGCAGATTCAGCCACAATAAAACATTTTGATTTAGAAAATTCTGTAAAAGGCGGAACTTTCTTACAAAGCCATGTAAAAAAAGGTAAAAAAAAAAAGGTAAAGGTATCCCCGTAACATGCCATGAAGGCACTTGGGGGGCATGGAGGTAGAGCCCCATGCTTTCCATGACCTCGGCACTAGAATGAGGTGGTGTGGTCGGCACCACGCTCTGACCGCCTTTTACCCCCGGGAAAGACCCGGTACTCAATTTTATGTGGCATTTTTAATTGTTTTTGATTCCTTTGTATTTCTTTGTCACGTTGTTTCTCACACTTTCTTTCGCTATATTAACATAGGTTACCATTTTCCCTGCTATCTTCTCTACTTTCTTTGTGTTTCTTTGTTTCACCTTTTCATCCGTTTTCAATAATTCTATCTTTCTTCTCTTTTGTCTTTCTCTTTATTTTCCATTCGTCCTCCAATCATTATTCTATTGTTCCTTTATGTTTGCATCCCACAGTTTATCCTTTCTATTTCTCGTGCATTTCCACGTTGTCATTTTTTCTTTTTTTCTTCGTACCTATTCATTCTTCCTTACTGTTTTTCTTATTCTACGAAATATTTCGTCGCTACTTTTCGTCTATTGTTCCTCTCCGTCCAGTATTTCTTTCTCTCTTTCTTCTCTCATCATTCTTTTTCTCTCTATTCTTCACATTCTATCCCTTTTTTCTCACATATGTCCTCCCCCTGCTTCCTCGCACAGTCTCGACTCCTTCGCACTCACTCTTCCCCTTTCTCTTATTCTTCTCCTTCGAATTATCTCTTCTGTTTTGTCATTGCTCGCCTGTCTATTTCTGTTTTCGCACCAGCTCTTCTTCTTCCTCGCACCGCTCTTCTCCTTCAGCTTATTTTCTCTTTTTTTCGTGTGCTGTCGTCTTTCACTCACTTTCTCTTCTTCCACGCGCCGTTTCTTGCTCACTTTGCCTTCGTTCTCTTTCTGCCCATCGGGCTATCACTGTCCATTTTCCCTGTGATATAGGCTACATGAAACTCTCATTGATTTTATTTATATGACATGCTCATTCGACGCTGAATTGTTTGCACGCCGGAGGGAGATGTTCATATTTTTTCAATCCTTATTTTATTAATTTCGTGAAATGATTTACCCTCCTCGTCATCAGAATCGCAAATGGAATTTTGCTCGAAACAGGATTACGTGTATGTTTGGTAGAGCATGAAGTAGTGCAGCACAGCCAGTGGACAACATAGCGATTCCAGGAACAGATATGGTAACACGAAAGATATTGATTAACAATGTATTTAAAGAGTGGATAATGAAAAGTATTCTTCGCCGTGGGGAGACAAAGAGAATTGGTTACAGTGTTTTTAAGGACAGATATCTTTCATAGTCCGAAAGCAAAGATAAATAATTGGCAGACCACAATGGCGACTGATGAACAAAATTCGTTTGAAGACTGACTATACAGGGTGGAAGTGAAATAACCTTGCAGATTAATAAGGAGGATAGGGTACATTTAAATGAACAGAAAACCTGTATTACGTTTTGTGATTAAATACACGGTTAATTAGAAAATTAAGTTTGAAGTTTCAGCATTCCGGCAACATCGCCGCTAATACACTCTACTCGTGATACAGATGTAAGAGGTCAACGAACTCGGTGTGTCTAGGTAGGTGAGCTGATCTCTGCTACGACGTTGCCACTCTCTCTCATCGCGAAGTGACTTCGAATTAGAGGTTTTTAAAATTAAATTTACTGAAGGTTACCCTCCACATTTAATAGAAATAATAAAATGCCTCTACACAGGAACATCGAAAACAGAAGAAATAAGAATAAATCAAGGACTCAGACAAGGTTGTAGCCTATCACCTAGTCTCTTCAACGTATATCCAGATGACTTAATTAAAGAATGGAAAACGGAGGTGAATCCAGGTATAAAGATTAGTAAAGATGCATTTTTAAATGTTCCAATGTTTGCCGATGATGTAACATTAATACAAGACAGTGAAGAAAAATTGCAATATGTCATTAACAAACTACACCTACTAGGAAAAGAAAACTATAATTTGAGCATATCAACTCATAAAACTAAAGTAATGGCCCACAGTGGTAAATTTCCAATTCGTACAAAAATAATAGTTTGATAATAAGATTGACAACAAAATAAGCAAATTCCAGTGGATATGCGGAACAATAAATAGAACACTAAAAAATAAAACTAGAAAAGAAACAAAACTGAAGTTCTATAAAACTATGGCAGTACCCGTGTTGACATATGGAAACGAATCATGGATAAATTAAAGAACTAGATAATAGTAATATGCGTTACCAGGGCGGTATGTTGATGTGTTAAACTTTTTAAATTTCCTTGAACATGAAAACAAACATACCGCTCGTGTATCGTACATTATTTTGTGCGAAGATCGTTTATTACATTCCTGAAAGAGGAATTTCTAATTAGTTGCAATGAAATCTCCATCTTGGTTTCTGTTCAATGACGGCAAATTTTAAAAACTAAAATATCTATCTTCAACATTGTTGCCCAGGTGGCCCGGGTTCGAATCCCGGTCGGGGCAAGTTACCTGGTTGAGGTTTTTTCCGGGGTTTTTCCTCAACCCAATACGAGCAAATGCTGGGTAACTTCAGGTGCTGGACCCCGGACTCATTTCACCGGCATTATCACCTTCATCTCATTCAGACGCTAAATAACCTAGATGTTGATACAGCGTCGTAAAATAACCCAATAAAATAAAAAAAAAACATTGTTGCTATAAAATGTTTTTTGTGTTTACTATACTCCAGCAGGCCGTGATATACGTCTGTCTTTTTTTTTCCCCCAATCTATAAATGCGAACTTAAAACAAAAGGTAAGGTTATGTAATGATTTATTTTTCATTTTAATATTTTAACAATAATATTTATTTAACATATTGCAGTAATAAAATCGGCATCTGGATCCTTGTTAATTTTTTCACGGCTTCCTCAATGTTACTTGTATCGGAATGCAATAAGTTTCGTGGAGTAGTAGACTTTACTTAATTTTTGCAAATATTTAAAAACAAGGTGAAATTGCAGTGGTAAGTTTCCATTTTATAATTATTACTATGTTAAACGTCTCTAAAAATAATATGTTAAAAGCCTAAAGCAGTAAAATGAATATGGCGCTTAAGCGGTAAGAAGAGGGAAATTATGTGTGTTACGTTGGGAATACTGAATGTGGTATTTCACACTTACCGTGTATTAGTTTTGTGCGGAAAGCAAGCAAATACGCACGATCTCGCACAAAAGTAAATTACAGGCTGCAGAGATGAGGTTTCTTCGCAGAGTAAAGGGACTTGATAAGAAATGAGGATATCCGTAAAGAATTAAATATATACAACATAAACGAAAAAGTTGAAGATTATAAAGAAAAGTGGAAAGAACACCTGTCTCGAATGCATAATGAAAGAATTTCAGCACTGATACAACAATACCAAGCTAAAGGCAAAAGAGATGTCGGACGTCCTAGGAAGAGGTGGAAGTGAATGAAACAGGCACTAAACCTGTACCATGAAGTGAAGATGATGAAATTTACACAAAAATCGTCCACGTAATTGAGGAATAAATTATTCTTTATTAGATTTCCTATCGATATGAACAAAAATCGCATTTCTACTGCAGTAGTTACTATCTTTCCTTTTAGACCCCGCTAATGAGTAGAGGTTATACATTATATACATAGGCCTATTCATACGGGGTCTATCAGAATGATTTCCTGGTTTAATTAACCGCTGTGGACATTTCTCGTTAGTTGCGCTTGAGTGGCATATATCTTTGAGCAGTGTACAGTAGTGACTAAAAAGATACCGGACCGACCCTTGTAGCTGATTCCAGAGCCTTGTTCACTCCAGAGCACGATAGACTAGTAACTAAGACTTTCGTGGTTCGAATCCTGCCTGGGAAGGAAACTTATTTTTGTGCGAGGTCGTGTGTATTTGCTAGCTTTCCGCACAAAACCAATACGCGGTAAGTGTGAAATACCACATTCAGTATTCCCAACCTAACACACACAACAATTTCCTATTCTTACCGCTTAAGCGTCATATTCATTTTACTGCTTTAGGCTTTTAACATATTATTTTTAGAGACGTTCAATATAGTAATAATTATAAATTGGAAACTTACCACTGCAATTTCACCTAAATTGCACTGTTAATTATTGTTTTTAAATATTTGCAAAAATTAAGTAAACTCTACAACACCACAAAAGTTACTGCATTTGTAATGCAGCCGTGAAAAAATCAACGAGATTCCAGACTCAACATAGACTGGGGGAAAAAAAAAGACAGACGTATATTACGGCCTGCTGCAGTATAGTAAACACAGAAAACATTTTATAGGAACAATGTTGAAAATAGATATATTTGTTTTCCAAAGTTGCCGTCATTGAACAGAAACCAAGATGGAGATTTCATTGCAACTAATTAGAAATTCCTCTTTCAGGTATGTAATAAACGATCTTCGCACAAAATAATGTACGATTACGAGCGGTATGTTTGTTTTCATGTTCTCGGAAATTAAAAAAAGCTCAACTACGTTTCGCTTTTTCAATCTTTTCCTCGAACATGAAAACGTCAACATACCGCTCTTGTAACGCATATTACTTTTTTTTGTCCCTTATTCAAATTTATTCCCAATACTTTTCGATTGCTGGTAAAATTCATGTTCTGGGAATAATAAGTTAATTAAGTAATAAAATATCGCAGCAATAACATTTAACATTGAACTACGGGTATACACATCACAAATGTAATGATAGGAAAAAAACTTAAATGAAATATTGACACGTAGGAACCACAAATGGGAACCACAAATGTTCTCATAACATTTCTAATAATCTTTGTTATACTCTCCAACAGGACATGAAGAGCAACGATGAACTTATGGGTGACATTTTTATAATATTTTAAAATATAGATTATAATATATTACTACCAATTAAAATCTGTTAAATATGCTCAAAATAAAAGAAAAGAAAATAGTATACACCTGTGGAGTAACGGTCAGCGCGTCTGGCCGCGAAACCAGGTGGCCCGGGTTCGATTCCCGGTCGGGGCAAGTTACCTGGTTGAGGTTTTTTCCGGGGTTTTCCCTCAACCCAATACTAGCAAATGCTGGGTAACTTTCGTTGCTGGACCCCGGACTCATTTCACCGGCATTATCACCTTCATTTCAGTCAGACGCTAAATAACCTAAGCTGTTGATAAAGCGTCGTAAAATAACCTACTAAAATAAATAAAAAAAATAAAAAAATAAAACCACAGTACCTTAAAATAAGAGAAAGTTTTTCATCTGGTGAGATAGCTTTCCTTAGTATCGTGTCAATTCCTGTGATTTCCATTTCACGTTTTTCTAGTAGTTAATCAAAGGAAGTTTTTTGACATTCGGAAGTACTGAAAAAAATGTCCTTTCATCTTGTCTCTGGTCGTTATACACAGGGTGTTTCTGAGGTGGTGTTACAAACTTTCAGGGATGATGGCGAAGGGCACATGTATCAATTTGAGATCAGGAACCATGGTCCGGAAATGACTGAGTCGAAAGTTGTAAGAAAAAATATTTGGCTCATCCATATTCGAAAATCAGGTCTTCTTATTCCGCTCTCGTGTACTCCTCCATTTCACTAGAACTGATCGACTGGACACTGCAACTTGTACACATACACTGCTGTCTACAGACGTGCATATCAGGACCGACCATGTCCGTTACACATTACGTTATCTGCATTGCTTTAGTGTAGTTTCCTGTCCCCATCCCTCAGACAGCGTTTTGAATGGAATACTGTAAGTAGACAACGTAAACAACGTCAGATGAATACAGTATGCGTAAGATGTACAGATAAATACACACAAATAAGGTGTACAGTGGAATAAAATTATTTAATTTCCACAGAAATATTTTTCCTTGCAACTTTCGACTCAGTCATTTCCGGACCAGGGTTCCTTATCTCAAATTGATACATGTGCCCTTCGCCATCATCCATGAAAGTGGTCAGCGAGTCTGGCCGCGAAACCAGGTGGCCCGGGTTCGATTCCCGGTCGGGGCAAGTTACCTGGTTGAGGTTTTTTCCGGGGTTTTCCCTCAACCCAATACGAGCAAATGCTGGGTAACTTTCGTTGCTGGACCCCGGACTCATTTCACCGGCATTATCACTTTCATTTCAGTCAGACGCTAAATAACCTAGATGTTGATACAGCGTCGTAAAATAACCAATAAAATAAATTCATGAAAGTTTGTAACACTACCTTGGAAACACCTTTCTCCAGCCGATCATGTGGCAGTGAATGTCTGGTAGTAATGAAAGTTTTTCTTCGTCCTTCTCCTGTGCAATAGCAGTAACAACAAAAGGTCCTCGCTCGAATCCATTTCACTAACTAATCACAAATTGTTTTATCAGAAGCTATCAGAAGCTACAAACTAATGAGTTGGCAATACTAGCTGTGTTCGACACCAGTGACCCATGAGTGTTCACTGCAATCACTGGTGTTCCAGTGTGAAAAGAGCCTTAACTTATAAGCGATGATTTTACTTTGCGAAAAGTGAACCTTGTTGGATTTGTATTGCTTGTAGTATGAGCACGTGATACAGGCGCTTTGACATTCTTGCATATGGGCTATTCCATATGAAATCGATCAGTAAAAAACCTCGCATTTTTTATAGCCTAATTTTTTCCCTACTTATACAAGGTGCTGAGGGGAGTGCATTTTTCAAAAATATACTATCGAAAGTCAAACGGTTTTCGTGTTATTGAGCGACAAATTTAGCGTATTTTTTTAAAACAAGCCTCTTTCAGCGCCCAGAACTCTGGAACCATTTACTGCAGAACATTAAACGGGAGCTCATTTTGAAGCTGACATTTGGTAGGTTATCTTAAGAAGTAATCCTTATTTTTATTGTACACAGAGAGACAGGTAATTGATTTTACTTGCTTTTAGGCCATTTGTAAAAATGTAAATATATATATATATATATATATATATATATATTGAGAAAAACCTTGCATTATTAAGAGGGATTCGGCATTGTTTGCTTAGTGGTACGGCAATAAGTTTCGAGGGTATTAAATAGATTATTTTCACACGCCTAGACTTGAACGGCGGAGTACCGCACCCACTGGCCGAGAGCTGAATATAAGCGAGCGTTGGGCATCATTTTACTCCTGTGTTTATGAACACCTGTGATAAAGCTAGCACAGCCATGCGCTGCTAGACGACACATCACATGTTTGTCTCCTGGCCTTGCTTGTCTCGGCTAGCTCCCGTCTCACAGTCAGCTGGTTAGTTCACGCGCGTACTATTTATTTTTTTATTTGATATTTTCAATTCTTTCTTATCAACATACCATCAGTAAAAATTATGTATTTATTTGTACTTTCAGTGCGGAATCTAACTAAATATTTTTAAAATATTTTTTCCTAAGCAAAGGCGTCTTAATGAGGAAAAACCTAATTTCTCCATTTCCATAAAAAGTAATAAAATCTGTTTGTGCGAGATCGTGCGTATTTGCTTGTTTTCCGCACAGAACCAATACGCGGTAAGTGTGAAATACCGCATTCAGTATTCCCAACGTAACACACATAACAATTTCCCTCTTCTTACCGCTTAAGCGCGACATTCATTTTACTGCTTTGGGCATTTAACATATTATTTTTAGAGACGTTTAACATATTAATAATTATAAATTGGAAACTTACCACTGCAATTTCACCTAAATTGTAATGTTAATTATTGTTTTTAAATATTTGCAAAAATTAAGTAAACTCTACTACTCCACGAAACTTATTGCATTCCTGATACAAGCAACATTAAGGAAGCCGTGAAAAAATCAATAAGATTCCAGATGCGGATGTTATTACTGCAATATGTTATATAAATAATATTGTTAAAATATTAAAATGAAAAATAAATCATTACATAACCTTACCGCTTGTTTTAAGTTCGCATTTATAGACTGGGCGAAAAAAAGACAGACGTATATCACGGCCTGCTGGAGTATAGTAAACACAGAAAACATTTTATAGCAACAATGTTGAAGAAAGATATTTTGGTTTTCCGAAGTTGCCGTCATTAAACAGAAACCAACATGGAGATTTCATTGGAACTAATTAGAAATAAGTTTTTCAGGTATGTAATAAACGATCTACGTTTCGCTTTTTCAATCTTTTCCTCGACCATGAAAACGTCAACATACAGCTCTTGTAACGTATATTATTATTAATATTATTATTATTATTATTATTATTATATGTAAATCATAAACTTTAGTTTCTCAGCATCAAAATAAACCATGATTTTGATCATCGGGTGAAAGGGTTTCGGAGCTGCAACAGTTTAAAGTTGCCAATTTTATGAAAATACGTTAAATTTAAATATTTTTAATTTAAACACTGTGAAGTTCTGATGCCTCAAACTTTGCACAAAGCAATGTATCACAGTTCTCTACTTACAAAAAAAGTTTCATTGTATTTAGAAATTGTAAGGTCAATTTTCTCTATATTTCGGTCGATTTGAGATGGAATAGCTCATATGAGGAATCCGTACCTGAAGTTTTGCCCCTTTGCGTATGAAGAATCCTTAGCCGACGTTTTCCTCGCTTTATTTCGTTACACTCTTTGTATGGACAATTTGATCTGAAAACTAAGTGTAATCATAGCAATCCTTCATAGCTGTAAAATCAGATTTGAAATGCCTGTTACGTTTCTAGAACGAGGCTAAGAAGATTATTGTTTTAACTTTCACATAATATTTCCATGCAGTTTTAATCTTGAAAATGTTCCACGTGTGAAAGTTTTCGAGTGAGATGACGTGAAATTTGGTACAGATGTTACCGAAGCTTTAATGTGATGGAAGTTGGAGGGGAAATATTGTTAGGGAATGTGAGAGGAAAATAGGAGAAAGCTTTGTAATCGATGAAGTATCTCGTAACGTCGACGGGTTTGAAGAGGAGTCGCTTGGAACTAACTGCGTTTATACTAATACCTGTTTTCCTCTCTCTCCTCGCTGGAATCGAATGGCCTCATACAAGCAGATGTTCCCGCGCGAGCTTGATAATTTCTTTCATGTGCAGATGGGTGCAGAGTCGTGCACTTATCTGGGAGCTGAAATAATTTCATTCGTTCTCCATATGGATTTAAAATTTCCGCATAGAAGCCAGGTTTTTTTGTGGGGATTTGTGGCTATGACGACGCTGTTCTGAATCGGGGAAATACCTGTAACTAAACGTTTCATTTTCTACGAGGGCAATACGGGGATCGTTTCAGTTGAAATTTTATGCAATTTCCGTGTACTGGAAATAAAATACCTTTATGCGGCTAAAGAGGTTAAAATCAAAGAGAACTTGCACAAATCGTCACATTGTTTAGTAGCATTGTGGTTCCTTACATTAGTCATTACTGTTGTCTCTTCTCCATGATCTTCATTTTCATAACCTTAATCATTTCTTCATCGGTATCGTCGCTGTTTACATCAAAATAATGTATTTACTTACTTATTTATTTATTTATTTATTTATTTATTTACTAGCCGTACCCGTGCGCTCCGCTGCACCCGTTAGAAATAAATATAAAGTAATTACATAATTAAAATAGGACATTTGATCCAGGGAACATTCGTGTTTGATAGAAGGATAAATCGTTTAATATGTTACTTAAGTTAAATTGAATCCAAATAATTAAACTGCGATCATTTTGGTCCAGAGACACTCATTTGGTGCAATGACAATTCCTTTAACAGGTTTCTAATTTTTATTACATGCAACCATAGTTTAATGAAGATTGACATCATTTAGATTTAATGTGTATACTTTATTTTGATTGTTATAGGTTTCCATTGAATTATGGTAATAACTTAATTTTAACCCTTGTTTTCTACGTATTCAGTAAATGGCGCTTGGCCCACTATGGTTCTGAACCCTTCAAATAACTTAAATTATATTATATAATATTACATATTATATTATATTATATTATATCAGAAGTTACTGTAATAACATTATAGCATTATGTCCATCTAGAGAAACTACACTTTCCAATGGTGAAATAATAATCATTTATACAAATCGGTTAATTTAGCTTGCGATATTACTTCATACAAACACAGAAACATTCTCTGCAGGCTATCTTTCATAGCTTTCGATTGTTGCTGTCCAAGGCCCCTTATAGACGAAGTCATTTGTTTTTAAATTCATTATACGACCTTAGATGGCAGTTATTTTAATTTTAAAACTCATTTATCTAATTAAATATCAGTTCTATCAAAATTTTTCAAGGAATAAAATTTATCGAAAATTATTTTTAAAGAAACGTTTGTTATGTAACATTTTTCACAAAAATCAGTAATTAGCGAGATATTTCTATTTATTTAATTCAGGCCCCCTTATAACCGCCCTTTTAAATAATGTATTTTGAATGCCATATAGCCTAAAATCTAAGTTACAACGAACTTAATTTATATTCCAATTTTCATCGAAATCCGTTCAGCCATTATCGCGTGAAAAGGTAACAAGGTACAGACACACAGACATACAAACAAAAATTTCAAAAAAGCGATTTTCGGTTTCATGGTGGTTAATTATATATGTTAGGACCAATTATTTTTGGAAAATCGAAAATTACCAGAAAAATTTCGGCTACAGATTTATTATTAGTATAGATTTATTTATTTCTATAACAGAGCAAAGCCCCAATTACAATAGACAGTACAGATATTTGTTTAAAACATTGAATTGCAGATAACATGAAAAGAGAGATAAAACAGATACAAATGCGAGATAAAAGTGTAAAAAAAAATTAAAAATTAAAAATAACAAAAAAAAAACAGACAAACAGATACTACCTAAATAAAAGACACAGACATAGATATAAATGAAAAATACAAAATAAAAATAAATTAAAAATCTTCACCTCATCACTTACATAATTTTCTTCTTAGTAGTATTTAGTATGCATTTATTTAACCTGGTAGAGATAAGGCCGTCAGGTCTTCTATGCCCCTCTACCAAGGGATTACAACTATAATATGAAAAATAAAATTACAATTAATATTAAAATTACAATTACAATAAAAATTAAAGTACGACAAGATTACCTGATTAATGACAGCTAGACATTTTGTCATAGAAGTTAAGAACAAAGAATATTTTTGTATTTACTGAATTACAAATTAAACCTAGAACAACAAAATTGTATAGTGATGAAATTACCGGATATTGAAATATTTTGTGATAGATTAAGAGAACTATTTACAAGAAACCATGTCTGAACGAGACTCAATTACTGACCAAGTGCCTAGTAAGTTTGCGTTTGAATTCAATTTTATTTCGACAGTCCCTGATGCTAGCAGGTAACGAATTCCAGAGTCTTGGCAGGGCTATTGTGACTTCGTTGTGGGTTATCTTTGTCAGATCTTCTTCGTATTCTTCGTCGTCGGTCGTATTGTTGTTCGTCTTTGTCGTCGATCGTCTTCTCGTTACTGTTCGTCGTCGGTCATTTTGTCGTTCGTCTGCGTCGTCGGCCATTTTGTCGTTCGTGTTCGTCGTCGATCATTTTGTCGTTCGTGTATGTCGTCAGTCATTTTGTCGTTCGTGTTCGTCGTCGGTCATTTTGTCGTTACTGTTCGTCGTCGGACACTTTGTCGTTCGTGTTCGTCGTCGGTCATTTTGTCGTTCGTGTTCGTCGTCAGTCATTTTGTCGTTCGTGTTCGTCGTCGGACATTTTGTCATTCGTGTTCGTCGTCGGTCATTTTGTCGTTCGCGTTCGTCGTCGGTCATTTTGTCGTTCGTGTTCGTCGTCGGTCATTTTGTCGTTCGTGTTCGTCGTCGGTCATTTTGTCGCTCGTCTTCGGTCGTCTGTCGTTTCATTGTTCGTCTGTCGTTTTTTCATTCGTCTTCGTCCTCTGTTGTTTTGTCATTATTCTTCGTCGCCAATCGTTTTATTGTTCGTCTTCGTTTGTCTTCGTCTTTGGTCGTTTTATTCTTCGTCTTCGGTTTTTCTTGTAGTAGTCTGTCGTTTTCATCGTTGGTCATCTTTGTCGTAGTCAGTCCTTCTTCTTCTTCTGGTGTCATCTTAATTATTTTACCTTTTTTTCGTCATGTGAATGAAACCTTCGATGATTGAACAAGTTTTCGTCCATTTCTTCGCTTACTGTTAAAGAATCTTTAACCTGCAGACAGTCACAAATAGTAGACTACATTAAATTTGACACAAAATCTTAATTTGGAGACCAGGTGAAAGTTTTCATCCTTCAGCCTTTGACGAACCCAGAGTAGTAATACTTGGCAGAAGCTACCGTACCCAGGCAGATGTCCTTACACTCTTTTCCAGGAACGGGGAACTCTTATTGTAAACAGAGTAGTATTAATGAGTACCTACATAAAACAGCAACTAAAGTAGCGGGAGAAGCTAAGTTAGGGCTAGTGCTACAATCAGGAATGGAGATGTAGTGGTTAATATGCCCGCCTTACGTTTGTCAGGTCCGGGATTCTGTTCCAGGAGCAGGCTATTCTGAGATCGTCTTTTTTTTTGTGGTTTCTCAAGTCAATGCATGGGAATGTGGGATATTGATGGTGGTGATGGTACTTTTTTCCTATTTTCTTTACATTTTTGATAACTGGAAGTTTTTATTTGTAGATTAAACATGATCTGATTTGAAATGGTAGCTACAGCTTCAAAATAACGTGTCAAATCTTAATGCGGACGTTGTTGGCCTTGTACAGTCGTATAAATGTCGAGTTTTAGTCGCATATACAGCATGTTAGCGATGGATTGTATTTTAGCGGTGCTATTTTCATTTTCGGAATAAAAGGCGTATCTAGATACAAATACAGAATCAAATTTATAATTTCACTGAATTATTTAACTGAAATTAACATGTACCTCGTTGTAACACGTTACATTGCACTGGCGTTTTTAGTTGAAGTTGTGCCGTTGTATGTTATTTTGAAGTTATTTTCGCAGCTCTAAATAACTTAAAAGCTAGAAGTATGAGAACACGTAGGCCCGTGGAATTTATATTTTTCATGGCACTCTGATGACATTACAACTTAGTGACTACGTAGAGTTCTGTTCCTGCACAAATGGTCGACTTATACCACTAATTTACACGTTGGGAAAACATCATTTTACGTTACTTTCCATTTAGGCCTATAATTTCTCTGTTTCATTTCCCTTGTGTCATTTCCCCTTTCTTGTCATCAGTACTTAATTTCTTCTCTGCTTGCTTCTCTCTTTTTTCCCTTTAATCTTGCGTTGTTCTTTTCATTCTTCTCGTTTGCTCTTAATTCTCTTTGTATTTTATTGTATTTATTTTTGTTTTCTTTTCTTTCAATGATTCTCACTTTCGTGTTTTCATTTTTCTTCCTTACATTTTAACATTCCCACTTTCCTTACCGCCTCTTTTTCCGTACCTGATCCCCAGTCCTTTCTATCTTCGTAACATTCCAATTTCTATGCCTGTTTTTTTTTCTCTGTACCTCCTTTTTCTACGTGCCCCTTCTGCCCATTTTCTTGTCTCCTTTTAATCCTTGGTGACCTTTTATATTTCCTGCCTTTTTACTCCCTGCCTCCTTATTTACTCCCTGCCTCCTTTTTTACTTTCTGCCTCCTTTTTTACTTCCTGCCTCCATTTTTTACTTCCTGTCTCGCTTTTTTACTTCCTAGCTACCCTTTTACTTTCTGCCTCCCGTTTTTACTTTCTGCTTCCCGTTTTTACTTTCTGCTTCCCGTTTTTACTTTCTGCCTCCCGTTTTTACTTTCTGCCTCCCGTTTTTACTTTCTGCTTCCCGTTTTTACTTTCTGCCTCCCTTTTTTACTTCCTACCTCCTTTTTTTCCTGCTTCCTTTTTTTTACTTCCTGTCTCGCTTTTTTACTTCCTGGCTACCTTTTTACTCCCAGCCTCTCTTTTACTCCTTACCTCCCGTTTTTACTTCCTGCCTCCCTTCTTTACTTCTTGCCTCCCTTTTTTACTTCCTGCCTCCCGTTTTTACTTTCTGCCTCCCGTTTTTACTTTCTGCCTCCCGTTTTTACTTTCTGCTTCCCGTTTTTACTTTCTGCCTCCCATTTTTACTTTCTGCCTCCCTTTTTTACTTCCTGCCTCCATTTTTTACTTCCTGCCTCCCGTTTTTACTTTCTGCTTCCAGTTTTTACTTTCTGCTTCCCGTTTTTACTTTCTGCCCCCGTTTTTATTTTGTGCCTCCCTTTTTTACTTCCTACCTCCATTTTTTCCTGCATCCCTTTTTTACTTCCTACCTCCATTTTTTTCCTGGCTCCATTTTTTACTTCCTACCTCCATTTTTTTCCTGGCTCCATTTTTTACTTCCTGTCTCGCTTTTTTACTTCCTAGCTACCCTTTTACTTTCTGCCTCCCTTTTTTACTTCCTACCTCCTTATTTCCTGCCTCCTTTTTTTACTTCCTGTCTCGCTTTTTTACTTCCTGGCTACCTTTTTTTACTTCCTGCCTCTCTTTTACTCCTTACCTCCCGTTTTTACTTCCTGCCTCCCTTCTTTACTTCTCGCCTCCCTTTTTTACTTCTTGCCTCCCGTTTTTACTTTCTGCTTCCCGTTTTTACTTTCTGCTTCCCGTTTTTACTTTCTGCTTCCCGTTTTTACTTTCTGCTTCCCGTTTTTACTTTCTGCTTCCCGTTTTTACTTTCTGCCTCCCGTTTTTACTTTCTGCCTCCTTTTTTTACTTCCTACCTCCATTTTTTCCCGCCTGCATTTTTTACTTCCTGTCTCGCTTTTTTACTTTCTGGCTCCCATTCTTACTTTGTCTCCTTTTTTATTTCTTGCCACCCTTGTATACTTCTTAACTCCCTTTTTATTTTTTACCTACCTTTGTTACTTCTTCCCTCACTTTTTACTTCCTGCCTCCATTTTTAATTCTGTCTCCCTCTTGTAGCTTTCTACCTCCCTGTTGTTGCTTTCTACTTCCCTCCCTATCGTTCCAGCCTCTCAGTTTATTGCTTCCTTTGTATCATTTTGCTTTTGCTTCCTGTCTCCAATTTTTTGCTTCCTTTCTGTCATTTTTTGCTTCCTTCCTACCTCCCATATTTTTTCCTAACTCCAATTATTTTCTTCCTGCCTCGTTTCATTCCTAGCTCTTTTCTTGTTTCTTTCCTTTACACTTTTCCCTGTGTACTTCCTTGCTTTCATCTTCGTTTTATTACTTTGCCTTTCACTACCTCTCTTTTTCTTTCAATTATTTATCTTCCTTTCCGCGTAACTTTTATTCCTTCTCTTTTCTTCAGTTTTCTTCATTCCTTGCCGTCCCTTTTTGTCCTACTTATTTCCATCCTTAGTTGCTTTATGATTATTTTCTCATTTTTTCTCTTGGCCTATGTATCCCATCTCATTTTCTTATAATTTCTTCTCTTTATCATCCTTGCTCCCACGTTCCCCTTCTCCAGTCGCAGATGTAAATGGCAATTTACAACATGTTGAATGGATTGCACATTCTGGAGCATAGCGTAAAGTTAGACCCTCCGTCGGGCTGCGGGCCACGTGTTGCACTAAATTGATTTCGTCTGCAGATGTTCCAACGATGCAAACAGCGTTCGCAATTTCTACGGACTTCTTCCTTCCACGTATTCTCCGCGTCCTTTGTAACATGCAAACTTGTAACGAAAAAAAAAAAAGAAGGAAAAGCAGCAAAAAAATTGCTGACATTCTTCTTATGAGAATAAAAAATGAGAAATAGAAGTGCAGAAGATATTTACTAACATTTCAACCCCTTGTATGCAATGTTGCGTAATAACTGGTAGGATGCCGCTCCCGTGCAGAATTCAAATATTTTTGCTGCCTCACATGGCTGTCCCCACCCTCTTCTTGTTCTAGTAAACATTTCTTTACACTGCTGCCAACTTTGACCAACGTTCCTAGAAGTCTCCATCTCTTTCCCACTCTCTCTCTGTCTGTTCAGGGACTTGCTGAGATGTGTTTGTTCTGCTGCTGCTACTCCTTCTTGAGGGTGGTGGCTCTCTAAGGAACGGCTGCCTTCGCTCTGAATGCATCCAGATTCTTCCGGTCAGATATAACCGGGCTGCGATCCCTGGAATGCACCCTGACTCTTCCCTTATGTTTTGAATATCAAAGAAAATGCTCTCCTGTACTTTTTGCGATCACAATCACCTCAGGATTGCCTTCTTCTCATCATTTCTTCCATGTGAACTTCGTCTTCTAGTTCTCTGTCTTTAAATTCTAGTTCTCTCCCCTTCCTCTCAAACGGTCTCATATGTCGTGTTCATCACAGTTCTCATCTTTACTTACTCACTAGGAATCATGGGGTTAGATGAAAAAGTTAATTTCTTTTCTTCCACCTTACTTACTTACTGGCTTTTAAGGAGCCCGGAGGTTCATTGCCGCCCTCACATAAGCGCGCCATTGGTCCCTATCCTGATCGAGCTCAATCCAGTCTCTATCATCATATCCCACCTCCCTCAAATCCATTTCAATATTATCTTCCCACCTACGTCTCGGCCTCCCTAAAGGTCTTTCTCCCTCCGGCCTCCGAACTAACACACTATATGCATTTCTGGATTCGTCCATGCGTG
The DNA here is from genome assembly GCF_040183065.1 of Periplaneta americana. NCBI lineage: Eukaryota > Metazoa > Arthropoda > Insecta > Blattodea > Blattidae > Periplaneta > Periplaneta americana. The sequence goes on along the minus strand of NC_091117.1, from coordinate 16,944,720 downwards.
CTACATGCCCTGCCCATCCCAAACGTCTGGATATAATGTTCCTAATTATGTCAGGTGAAGAATACAATGCGTGCAACTCTACGTTGTGTAACTTTCTCCATTCTCCTATAACTTCATCCCTCTTAGCCCCAAATATTTTCCTAAGAACCTTATTCTCAAACACTCTTAACCTATGTTCCTCTCTCAAAGTGAGAGTCCAAGTTTCACAACCACAAAGAACAAACCGGTAATAGCCTATAACTGTTTTATAAATTATAACTTTCAGATTTTTTGACAGCAGACTGGATGATAAAAGCTTCTCAACCGAATAATAACAGGCATTTCCCATATTTATTTTGTGTTTAATTTCCTCCCGAGTATCATTTATATTTCTTACATTTGCTCCAATATATTTGAACTTCTCCACCTCTTCAAAATATAAATTTGCAATTTTTATATTTCCATTTCGTACAATATTCCCGTCACGAGACATAATCATATACTTTGTCTTTTCGGGATTTACTTCCAAACCTATCTCTTTACTTGCTTCCAGTAAAATTCCCGTGTTTTCCCTAATCGTTTGTGGATTTTCTCCTAACATATTCACGTCATCCGCATAGACAAGCAGCTGATGTAACCCGTTCAATTCCAAACCCTCTCTGTTATCCTGGACTTTCCTAATGGCATACTCTAGAGCAAAGTTAAAAAGTAAAGGTGATAGTGCATCTCCTTGCTTTAGCCCACAGTGAATTGGAAACGCATCTGACAGAAACTCTTTCTTCCCCCTATAATGTCAAAACAAGTGCTTACACAAATTCGAGCGCAATTACGAGGGCCGTAAAAAATAAGTTTCCCTGGGGCCGTTTACATAAAGAAAACACAATTACATGGAAAAATTTATTGCAACAGATACAGCATTGTTGAACTATATTCCAACATATTCTCCATCGAAATTGAGACATTTGTCATACTGTGGGATCAACAGATAGATGCAGACGGCTGTCACACACTGGTTCCGATCCAGACAGACTTCTACAAAAGAATAGAGGGATACAAAAGAAAAAGTCTCAATTCTGGTGATGAATATGTTCAAAAATATCTCAACAATTGCTGTATCTGTTCCAATAAATCTTTCCATGAAATTGTGTTTTCTTTATGTAAACGACCCCAGGGAAACTTATTTACTGGTCGGCCATGTAATTGCGCTCGAGTGGCCAAAATTTGTATAAGTACTTCTTTCGACTTTATTAACATGGTGGATAAAAAAAATAACTTTTTATCTGCCCTATGAGATTGTTTTCTTCTTTCACCTATTCCAATCTCCTCACATTCTTAATGTTGATTACAAGTATTGGTTCCATTTCATAGAAAGAACCTCCTGTTAAAATATGTGCACTCAAACCCTTAACATCCTTCATATTAAACAATCTCTGATACGTGATTATCCATAATCTCATACAGCACAAGCTATGACATAACCTAAATAATGTAAACAAGATACATGATAGAAAAGTTTTAATTAGGGATGACAAAATAAACATCAATCATTTTAAAAGGTACAGTAGTGGCAAAAAAAAAAAACGGACCGACCCTTGTAGCTGATTTCAGAGCCTTGTTCGCTCCAGAGCACGGTAGACTCGTAACTAAGACTTTCGTGGTTCAAATCCTGCCTGGGAAGGAAACTTTTTTTGTTCCTTATTCAAATTTATTCCCAATACTTTTCGACTGCAGCGACATTTTACTACTTAATTGACTTATTATTCCCAGAACATGAATTTTACCAGCAATCGAAAAGTATTGGGAATGAATTTGAATAAGGAACAAAAAAAAGTTCCTTTCCCAGGCAGGATTCGAACCACGAAAGTCTTAGTTATCAGTCCGTGCTCTGGAGGAAACAAGGCTCTGAAATCAGCTACAAGGGTCGGTCCGGTTTTTTTTTTTGTCACTACTGTACAATTATTGAAAGTACAATGTTGGCAATCAAAGAAACAAATGCTAAGAGGTGATAAAAACAAACAAATGCTAGGGAGGTGATAAAAATTGTAGAATAAGCAACCATAATTGGTTAAAACACGTCGTTCCGTACCGTTTCATTGGTCAAAAGTAGTATGACGTAGTAAAAGTGTAGTAGTCTTCAATAAACGTTCTCTAATTCCTCATAAAAAAAAGAGATGCCCATTAATGATGAAACAGAGTTAGAGATAATTACAGTCGCGTATGAATGTTTTTTTTCTGTCGGGCAGAAAAAAAAATTCATGTAATTGCACCAGGAGAACATCAAAATGACGCAATTATATCCCAGATATTTGGTAATGAAAATTATACCGTTGCGCGTTACACCTAACTGTAACGGCAGGTATATAATTACATAAAAAACGAGAATGTTAGAATTCATTTATTGTTCGTTGACGACATGTGGTATCATTTTTTTTATGTGGGCTATCAAGCACAAACCATTCCAGTTGTACAAACAAATACAAAGGGTCATAAAAAGTCTCTCTGTTTTTTGCATAGCGGATATATTGTAAATACTACAATTTATGTTACTGTTACTCCACATTTATTTTGGTAATAAACTCTTTATTATCGCAATATAATTAGGTTTCGTATGACACGAAGCTGTGTCATGTTTCCAGCAAGTCTTGCTCTTAGCGATAATTTTTGAAGTCAGTCAAACTAATGATATTGTTGATTTATATGTAACACTATTAATACAAATAACTGCATTAAGTATTATGAAAGTCTAGTTTTTCAGGTAAAGCTCCCTGTGAACCAGACTTGAATAATTTCAAGGGAAAAATTATTCCGAGGCCGGATATCGATCCCGGGACCTCTGGTTGAACGTACCAGCGATCTACCAACTGAGCTACCCAGGAACTCCACCCGATACGTCTCAATTTTTTCCCTTATATCAACACAACCCGAGTGGGGTGACAAGACTCGAGAGACCCACATCGAGTGCACACAAACTCTGTGTGACTTGAACTAGAAAAACTATATTTGCATAATATATATGTTAACGTACCTACAGCAACAGAAAAACCACAATTCCAAGTCGAATTTATTAGTGACAGGTTATCATATTTAGTACTTAAGGGTAGGTGGTGCGATATCGTAGTTATAAATGCTCACGCTCCTATAGAAGAGAAAGACGACCATATAACGGATAGCTTCTATGAGGAATTGGAATATATTTTTGAACGTACAGCAGAGTCCGTATAAGCCAGTTTCTATCTGGTGCTTTTCCAATTCACTGCGAGCTAAAGCAAGGAGATGCACTATCACCTTTACTTTTTAACTATGCTCTAGAAGATGCCATTAGGGAAGTACAGGATAACAGATAGGGTTTGGAATTGAACGGGTTAAATCAGCTTCTTGTCTATGCTGATGACGTGAATATGTTTGGAGAAAAACCACAAACGATTAGGGAAAACACAGAAATTTTACTTGAAGCAAGTAGAGTGATAGGGTAGAAGTAAATCCCGAAAATACGAAGTATATGATTATGTCTCGTGACCAGAATATTGTACGAAATGAAAATATAAAAATTATAGATTTATCCTTCGAAGAGGTGGAAAAATTCAGATACAGTAACAAATATAAATGACACTCGGGAGGAAATTAAACGCAGAATAAATAAATGCCTGTTATTATTCGGTCGAGAAGCTTTTGTTATCTAGTCTGCTGTCAAAAAATCTGAAAGTTAGAATTTATAAAACAGTTATATTACCGGTTGTTCTGTATGGTTGTGAAACTTGGACTCACTTTGAGAGAGGAAGAAAGATTAAGTGTGTTTGAGAATAAGTTTTTTAGAAAAATATTTGTGGCTAAGAGGGATGAAGTTACAGGAGAATGGAGAAAGTTACACAACGCAGAACTACACGCAGTGTATTGTTCACCTAATATAATAATTAGGAAAATTAAATCCATACCTTTGAGATGGGCAAGACATGTAGTACGAATGGGTGCATCCAGAAATACGTATAGAGTGTTGGTTGGAAGACCTGAGGGGGGAAAAAGATCTTTGGCGTGGTTCAGTGTACATTGTAAGTGGCGAGTTGTGAAGTAGATTTAAATACATAAATATTTTGTGAGTTTGAATGTTGTTGTGGATGAGTAATTTTTCGTAATTTCTTATGTGCGTTTTTAACTCCTGGTGTGTAAAATGTAGGACAATGAGTTTGTTGTTGACGTCTGGAACGTTTTTTTTTACTCTAATATCCTGGCTATATTGAATTAATTGATATAGTCGCCATTTATCGTGCGCAAATTTATGAAAAAAAAAAAAAAAAAACGCGGGATTTTTTTTGTGATGCATGTTTTTTTCTGTTCTGTTGTGATATGTGATGATGTTTGAAAGTTTTGTTGCTGCAGTAATTATGTGGCCTAAAATTTAGTACATTTGTGTATTTTATATCCTGTGGATTTCATAAAATTTATTACGAAAATGGCGATTATATTTTAATTCATTATGACTGCCTTGTTCGTTACAAATACGTTCGTGACGTCATCAATGACGTCAAGGCCCTTCCATCGTATTTTTTAAATTACCAATTCGGTTTGTGTAGTGTATTTTTCTCTTCTTAAAAACATATCAATCTTAATTATTTTTGGTAAAGTAATTACATTTCTTGATGAAAGATTCTTTCTATAGCGGATAGTATCTCGAGCTATAAAATAGGAATATGCGTTACAAGAGCGGTATGTTGAAGTTTTCATGTTCGAGGAAAAGTTTGAAAAAGCGAAACGTAGTTGACCTTTTTTAATTTCCGAGAATTGAAAGAAAACATACCGCTCGTGTATCGTACATTATTTTGTGCGAAGATCGTTTATTACATACCTGAAAGAGGAATTTCTAATTAGTTGCAATGAAATCTCCATCTTGGTTTCTGTTCAATGACGGCAAATTTGCAAAAGAAAAATATCTATCTTCAACATTGTTGCTTTAAAATGTTTTCTGTGTTTACTATACTCCAGCAGGCCGTGATATACGTCTGTCTTTTTTTTTCCCCCAGTCTATAAATGCGAACTTAAAACAAACGGTAAGGTTATGTAATGATTTATTTTTCATTTTAATATTTTCACAATATTATTTATATAACATATTGCAGTAATAACATCGGAAAGTTTCTTGTTGATTTCTTCACGGCTTCCTTAATGTTTCTTGCATCACGAATGCAGTAACTTTAGTGGAGTTGTAGAGTTTACTTAATTTTTGCAAATATTTAAAAACAATAATTAAGAGTGCAATTTAGGTGAAATTGCAGTGGTAAGTGTCCAATTTATAATTATTACTATATTGAATGTCTCTAAAAATAATATGTTAAAAGCCTAAAGCAGTAAAATCAATATGTCACTTAAGAGGCAAGAAGAGGGAAATTGTTATGTGTGTTAGGTTGGGAATACGCACGATCTCGCACAAAAATTATTACTATGGCTGTTTATTGAAATTTCATTAAATATGCCCATACCACTCTGGTCTAATTATGTTTTAATCGCTCGCTAATGCAGTAGGCTTAATATAATATTCATCGACAAGGAAATATCTTGTTTTTCTCTTTAAAACACTGAAATAATAATGATTTTAAATAAAATGTTAATCTGATCTCGATATAACGAATTTTATTCATCCTTGATGCCATGGCAACTAGACACGAAACAAGGCTTCTAAACTTCTCAATGTTGCATTATTATTGAGCTTGTTGGCGAGGGATCGACGGGGAAAGGAAAGCGATTCTGACGTCACAAGATAGCTAAGTGCGCCAAAGCTCAAATGCTTCAAAGCAGTATCTCGTGTTTTTTCTTGTTTATGTTGTTTTGAATGCATTATGCTAGGTCAAAGGTGTGCTGTTGCGGTATGCAACAATTCTAAATATTTAGAAATTAGAAAAAAAAAAGTGGGTAATTGCGTGCAAAAGACAGGATAAATTCAATCCTGTTGCAAGCAGATTATGCTCTGATCATTTTAAAGATAACGACTTTGTTCCTGATTTTCGAGCAGCTTTAATGAAAATAAAGCCGAAACGACCGACAATGTTAAAGCCTATAGGTAAGTTTAAATAAATCACGTAGGTCTATATAAGTAGCCTATGATAATACCAGCTTTATATAATTGGATTAGGTTCATCTATGTTAACCTACAAATTATTTTCTTTCTTTTCTAATCATGCTACTTATATAAAAAAATACTAACTACTAATACTAACAGTTGCATACCAAAGGGGTGGAGGGTTAACGACTGATACCAGTGATGTTTTTTCAACAGTAATCTCACTAGACGTTTTGATTTATCTAGAGAAAATCAAAACTCGAGTGGGATTTAATTGATTATTACACGATTAGAAGAAAGTATATAAAGATTAGAAGTAACGAAGTACTCCAATACAATAAAATATTAATTGACTTACGAAAATACAACTGTCTTCAAATGTATTATTGTAACATCTCAGCATTACAAATATTACGCTAGATGCATGATAGATGGCAGTAGTGTCTTTATACAGACACTGTAATGATTACTATTCAATAAATCTTAATATTAAACAATCTCTGATACGTGACTATCCATAATATCATATAGCAGAAGTTCTTTTTATCCTCTCAGAGCAGAAGCTATAACATAACCTAACTAATATACACAAGTGTTAGAAAAGTTTCAATTAACGACGATGACATAAAAAATAAACATGAATAATTTTAAAAGGAATAATTATTGAATGTACGATTTTCAAATTTGAATGTGGTTGGTGGTTCAATTGATGTTATATTGGACGTGTGCGTAATAGAAGTGGAACTCGTTGATTTAAGCCTACATGGTGTATTCAACTTATTCAGGATTTCCGAATGGTGCTCTTCATTTATTTGTAAATCGGATTTCAGAAGATGCATACGTATGATCAATGATTTTTATTAATTCTTGTTCTTGAATGCCAATGCGAGTCATATTTGAAACTGCTATGCATCGACTGGAGTGGTTTGTAATTTTATATATATTTTTGACGTCCAGACCAGCGCAGTTTCAAATGTTGGCAAACAAAGAAACAAATGCTAGGGACGCGATAAAATTAAACAAATGCTAGGGACGGGATAAAATTAAACAAATGCTAGGGACGCGATAAAATTGTGCGATAAGCAGCCATGATTGGTTGAAATACGTCCTTTCGTACCGTTTTATTGGTCAAAAGTAGTATGACATAGTAAGAGTGTAATAGTCACTATAATTGTCATTATATTGATTTTATATTAACGATTTATGACATTTTGTCATTATGGCATAATCAGTGGGTTAATCATAATAGCCTTCAGTGACAATTCATTGTTGAGTTATAGTGATTATTGTAAATGAACGTGTTGTTGACATTTCATTACCGGTACATGCCCCCTTTTCCAAACTTTAGAATGAGATATTAAAATCAATCAATGTTAGATTTTTTATAAACATCCATTTAAAACAAAAACACCACCATCTTGGCCCTCTTTAAATTTTAGTACATTATTCTTTCTTTTGAAGGTTTAATCACGCCATCGTCAGTATGGCTAAGTAGTTTCAATAATGCTGAAAAGTTCTACAATGAGTTTCATGGCAAGAACACGATTAAAAAGGGGCGGAATATTATAAAAAGAACCAAAGAATATGTGGCAATGTTCGTACATAACGTTCCACGTGAAATTTTATTGTTGATTGTACGGTCAAAACTAGGTTCTTTATGTGAACACAAGACTGGAAACTAGCAGACGAAAACGGACGTCAGACCAGGACGAATATATTCGTCCTGGTCAGACACTGAGAGCAGACGAATTGTTAAGAAATAAAGAAAAATAATGTAGTGACAAGTACAGCTTTTATATACAAGGTATAAACATTTTCAACGTATATATTTTATTCCATGATACGTACACACTTGGTTTATATTCCTTGTAATGTTTTTTTATTTGAGGCGATTATTTTTATAATGCACGCTTATCATTGAAAATAAAATACCAATCAGCATGGACTCTTCAACCGTCATCGGCCAACTAGCTATTTGATTGGCTATTGAAAGACGAGATAACCTATTGAGAGTATAGAAGCCTTGGACACGAAGCACGTCTGCTGACTGCAGTGTTTTGTTCCTGCAGTTTCCATGACGCTGCCGAGTTTATGCAGTGCAGCAACTGGGATGCCGTTATGGAGATTTGTAGTTATTTCACGACGAAAAGTGTGTGTGGTTGTTTTGCGGAAAGCCTACCTGCACCTGGGACCCACTTGAGAGAGTTCATTTCTGCATGGAAGTGTTGGCGTGAGTTTCACAGCAACAGAGATAGTGTTGCATCATTTTTCCGTCAGTCACTAGTTCTGGTTTCAATACCACGTTGACAAAGTTTTTTTACAATAATTTTTTTTTCATTGTGATTACTTTTTCCATCATAAGAAATGTAAAAATCCAACCCACAACACTTCTAAACAATTAGTCATAGCTTTCCCTTTCATTTTGTTCTCAAAATAACTACGTACTGTTTCTCTTATAGGGACAGGTACAGCTTTACAGCTTGAAAACAATCGATGTTTCAAAATAATTTAAAAAAATATGAGCCTTGTATTCAAGTTTATTTCTGTGAAATAATTATTTCAATATCTATATTAGTTTAAATTTACGATGGAAATCTCTGCACATAGTACTACATTGAATTACGATCTTTTCCCCACTAACTACATTTTGAAAAATCAATATCCATGATAATTCTGAAACTAGTGAACAAAATTTTATGACTTTTTTTTAACACAGAACCTTTTTCTACAAATGTTCGATACCATGTTATGTTAAAAAAAAATGTTATATTTTATTTAACGACGCTCGCAACTGCAGAGGTTATATCAGCGTCGCCGGATGTGCCGGAATTTTGTGCCGCAGGAGTTCTTTTACATGCCAGTAAATCTACTGACATGAGCCTGTCGCATTTAAGCACACTTAAATGCCATCGACCTGGCCCGGGATCGAACCCGCAACCTTGGGCATAGAAGACCAGCGCTATACCAACTCGCCAACCAGGTCGACTGTTCGATACCATAACATTATGAAATCGTATTTAGGTACATTACGCACACCATACTAACTTCGAAATTCCCTTTGAACTCTTTTAACACTCTCAAATTTAGCATACCAAAGAACACATTGTGCCCGCTGTTAATTTCAAGTGCCCATTTTAATCATCTACGGTTTTCGTTTGTCCTATCAGATTATGCACTGTTGATTGTCATGTATGGAAACTCCCATCTTTTAATTATAATATAACCGGCAAGAAATTTTTCTACTATCATAATAGCTTTATAATAATAGATTAATATTATCCATACCCAAACGGTTCAGAGTGTATATTAAGCATCAAAAGTTTTGTTCATTTAGCTTTTATAGTAGCTGAGATATGAAAAACATGAATTTCATTAAATTTTTGTAGACCAATGGTGTAACTTCCCCCTTAAGGGTACATGTACGTGAACGACCACAAATATTATCAGAAAATGCAGGCTCTAAATTTCTAAAATTTTATAAGAAAATGAATTCACAATTGCACAAAAATTACAAGGTACCACAACAAAACTTATTAGAACTTAAATATCTGATAAAAGTATAAAAAAAAGGTTACTAATATTTTTCAAACCAGTTTTATCAAATTATGAAAAAAAAAAAAAAAAAATTCTGCAGTTACATCATTTGGTAACCATAACATTGTTATGGTCTCTCTGGCATCTTTAATATTTTTGTGCCAGATCGTGCGTATTTGCTTGGTTTCCGCACAGAACCAATCCGCGGAAAGTGTAAAATTCCACATTCAGTATTCCCAACCTAACACACATAACAATTTCCCTCTTCTTACCGCTTAAGTGACATATTGATTTTACTGCTTTAGGCTTTTAACATATTTTTAGAGACGTTCAATATAGTAATAATTATAAATTGGAAACTTACTTCTGCAATTTCACCTAAATTGCACTGTTAATTATTGTTTTTAAATATTTGCAAAAATTAAGTAAACTCTACAACTCCACTAAAGTTACTGCATTCGTGATGCATGTAACATTAAGGAAGCCGTTTGTTTTAAGTTCGCATTTATAGACTGGGAGGGAAAAAAAAGACAGACGTATAGCACGGCCTGCTGGAGTATAATAAACACAAAACATTTTAAAGCAACGATGTTGAAGATAGATATTTTTGTTTTGCAAATTTGCCGTCATTGAACAGAAACCAAGATGGAGATTTCATTGCAACTAATTAGAAATTAGAAATTCCTCTTTCAGGTATGTAATAAACGATCTTCGCACAAAATAATGTACGATACACGAGCGGTATGTTTTCTTTCAATTTTCGGAAATTAAAAAAGCTCAACTACGTTTCGCTTTTTCAAACTTTTCCTCGAACATGAAAACTTCAACATACCGCTCTTGTAACGCATATTACTATTTCCTGCCTGTAATAAACACTTATTTCTGAAAAGTAGACTACTCTCAGACATGTAGAGTTATTTATTTTGATACAATTAATTTTTTATTTTTCCTATATAAAATATATTAAAATTTACATAATGTTTCGTGACCTAATATTTCTATTTTCAAAGAAATGGACATTATTGTAGTCTACCTTTTGCATAAATGCAATCACTGTATGCACTCTATCTCTAACGGTTGTGGAGTTATGAAATTATATGTGTGAAAATTTTTAAATTTTGGAAAATTTAATTTAAACTAAAAAGTGAATCCTAAAAACAATATTACTAGTAACCTTTTTTATATTTTTTCAGATATTTAAGTTCTAAGTCGTCTTGTTGTGGTACCTTGTAATTTTTTGTCAAATTGCGAGATCATTTCCTTATAAAATTTTAGAAATTCAGACCCTGCATTTTCTGATATTTGTGGTCATTCACGTACATATACCCTTAAGCAAAATATTTCGTTACGGAAGAGTCCTGTGCTCGAGTGATCCTGAGTTCGCAGTTCGATGCCGAGAGAAGGGCAAGGAAGGTCTTCAATATGATTACTAGGCCTACAGTATAAATTTGCTACGTTTTTATTCTATAGAATAGTAATATACGTTACAAGAGCGGTATGTTGACGTTTTCATGGTCGAGGAAAAGATTGAAAAAGCGAAAAGTAGTTGAGCTTTTTTAATTTCCGACAACATGAAAACAAACATACCGCTCGTGTATCGTACATTATTTTGTGTGAAGATCGTTTATTACATACCTGAAAGAGGAATTTCTAATTAGTTGCAATGAAATCTCCATGTTGGTTTCTGTTAAATGACGCCAACTTCGGAACACCAAAATATCTTTCTTTAACATTGTTGCTGTAAAATGTTTTCTGTGTTTACTATACTCCAGCAGGCCTGATATACGTCTGTCTTTTTTTTCCCCCAGTCTATAAATGCGAACTTAAAACAAACGGTAAGGTTATGTAATGATTTATTTTTCATTTTAATATTTTAACAATATTATTTATATAACATATTGCAGTAATAACATCGGCATCTGGAATCTCGTTGATTTTTTCACGGCTTCCTTAATGTTACTTGTATCAGGAATGCAATAAGTTTCGTGGAGTAGTAGACTTTACTTAATTTTTGCAAATATTTAAAAACAATAATTAACATTGCAATTTAGGTGAAATTGCAGTGGTAAGTTTCCAATTTATAATTATTACTATGTTAAACGTCTCTAAAAATAATATGTTAAAAGCCTAAAGCAGTAAAATGAATGTCGCGCTTAAGCGGTAAGAAGAGGGAAATTGTTACGTGTGTTACGTTGGGAATACTGAATGTGGTATTTCACACTTACCGCGTATTGGTTCTGTGCGGAAAGCAAGCAAATACGCACGATCTCGCACAAAATTATTTTAAACCGCCTTGTATAGGATAAAAAGGATTGTGGTTGAATTGAGGTCAAAATAGCCTTCAAATGTCAACGTACAGTATGTTTATCTTTCCGCTCTCTCTCTCTCTCTCTCTCTCTCTCTCTCTCTCTCTCAGTACATTTAGTACATTCACAGGAAGGCAAAGGCGTACAGAAACCGCAGAGATTTAGTAGGATTCGACTGCAGGCAGAATGTAACATATTCGGAAGTTGGAGAGGGATGATATTGCAAGTAAGGGATGTGCTGACGCAGGGGGCGGCGATTACCCGCAGCTGCCCGCGACGCTGCTGTGTCCAATATTACGCCGGAAAGAATATTCCTCTTAGAGGCATGTGTCGCCATTAACATAAACACGCTCCGCGCATGCGCTCTCTCTAATTGCACTGCAAAATATTCTCGCGCAATATCCGTGTCGAATGCGGCTCACCTCTCCCCCCCCCCCCCAACTATTTTTATACCCTCTTACTGTACTTATTTCGAGGAACAGAAAAGAGGGCCCTAATTTGCCATGACGGCGTTGAAATCCGGCCTTTCTATCGTGCACCACATGGGCTTCGACACGGTAGTTCTCTACATTTATTGGTAAACCAATGGCCACAAATTATTTGTGAAAATATCAATGGGGGGTTACATATTTCTATATTTTTTTTGTTCTGCCTTTCACTGAGTGCTTTCAATAATTAATTTACGTTCGAAAAAGAAAAGGAAGAAAGGTAAAAGAAGAGATGTGAGAGAAAGATGGGGAAGGATAAAAAGGAGGTGAAGAAAGATTGGGAAAAGAGAGGAGATGAAATTGGGGAAAGAGAAAGAGGTGATCAGAGAGGAAATGAAAACAGAAAGGAGAAGAGACAGATAAAAATGGGAAAAGAAAGAGAAGTAAAAAATAAAGAAGATCGAAAGAGAGAGTAGAGAGAAGAATAAACAAGGAGAAGATGAAAGATGGGAAGAAAGGTGATATAAAGATAGTTAGGAAAGAGACGTGAGAAGAACGATGGAGAGAGAGATGATTAAGGGAGAGAAGAAATTAAGAAAGAAAGGTGAGGAAGAGAAACAGGAGATGAAAAAAGATGGGAGGAGAGAAAGAAAATTCTGAAGAAAAATGGGGAAGAGGAAGAAGAGAAGAAACAGGAGATGAAGAAAGATGGGAAAAAGAAGAAATGGGGAAGAGATGAAGAAAAATAAGAAAGTAAGAAGAGATGTGAAAGAGAGAATAAATGAAGAAAGATGGGAAGAGGAAAAGAAGGGAATGTGGTAAGGAGAAAAGATGAAGAAAAATTTGAAGAGAGAAAGAAGAGATGGGAAAGAGAGAAGAGTTGAAGAAAAATGGGAAGAGTATGAAGATACGGGGAAGAGAGAAGAGATGAAGAAAGATGGCAAGAGGAAAACAAGGGAATGTGGTAAGGAGAAAAGATGAAGAAAAATTTGAAGAGAGAAAGAAGAGATGGGAAAGAGAGAACAAATGAAGAAGGATGGGAAGAGGAAAAGAAGGGAATGGGGTAGGGAGAAAAGATGAAGAAAAATTTGAAGAGAGAAAGAAGAGATGGGAAAGAGGATAAATGAAGAAAGATGGGGAGAGTAAAAGAAGAGAATGGGTAGGGAGAAAAGATGAAGAAAAATTTGAAGAGAGAAAGAAGAGATGGGAAAGGGAGAAGAGTTGAAGAAAGATGGGAAGAGTAGGCCTTTGAATATATGGAGAAGAGAGGAGAGATGAAGAAAGACGGGAAAGAGATAAAGGGAATGGGGAAGAGAGAAGAGATGAAAGATTTGAAGAGAGAAAGGGGAGAGATGAAGAAAGATGGGAAGAGAGTACGAAGAGATGGGGAAGATAGAAAAGAGATGAAGAAAGATTTGAAGAGACAAGGAAGAGATGGGGAAGAGTGAAGAGATAAAGAGAGATTTGAAGAGAGAAAGGGGAGAGATGAAGAAAGATGGGAAGAGAGTACGAAGAGATGGGGAAGAGAAGAGATGAAGAAAGATTTGAAGAGAGAAGAGATGAAGAAAGATTTGAAGTGAGAAAGAAAAGAAGGGGAAGAGATAAAAAAGATTTGAAGAGAGAACGAAGATATGGGAAATAGGGGAGAGATGAAGAAAGATGGGATGAGAGTACGAAGAGATGGGGAAGAGAGAAGAGATGAAGGAAGATGTAAAGAGAATAACAAGAGATTAAGGAAGATGAGAAGAGAGTACGAAGAGATGGGGAAGAGAGAAGAGATAAAGAAAGATTTGAAGAGAAAGGGAGAGATGAAGAAAGGTGTGAAGAGAGTACGGAGAGATGGGGAAGAGAGAAGAGATGAAGAATGAAGGAAAAAGAGTAAGAAGAAATGGAGAAGAGATGAAGAAAGAGAGAAAGAAGGGACGGGGTGGAGAGAAAGAAGAGACTGGGAAGAGATGTAAAAAGGCGAGGAAGAAAGAAAAACGGGAAAAAGAAAAATGTTAAGGATGGTGAAAGGAGAGAGAGGATGAAAAATGATGGGAAGGAATAAAGAGAAAGTGATGTAAAAGATGAAGGGGGAAGAATAGGAGAAGGAAAAAATGTAATTAGAAGAAAGGTGAAAAAAGAATAACTAGAATAAATAATTGACGAAGAAAGGGGTAGAGAGAAAGGAAATATGGAAAGAGGGAAACTGAGTAAAAGAAGAAAAAAAATATGTTTTTGTCAGTTTCTGGCGCATTTCTTCTTGAAGAAACATCACGGCCCACAGTTTACGAGTTGTACTGCACTTCAAGGTTTAGAAAGGACTAGGAACGGCAGCTGGGAGTGTGGTATGAGGTGTTGCACTGGTGATAGACGTTAAAAAGGCCTCACTTTTTGTCTGTGGTGACATGACTATCGCAGATGCGCTCTGCACGCTCAACTATACGGAATAACTGAACAGTTACTATAGCAATGGTTATTATAATTAACTCTCTGTCAGCCCTTGAGACGGGAGTTTTTAATTAACATTTCATAAACTAGATAAGGAATAACTAACCTTCACTATATATTTTTCTCTGTGCTGTATTTGTTTTTCATTGCACACTATTTGAACAAGTTACATCTCATCAAAAGCTAAAAAAAAAAAATAAAAAATAAAAAAAGGTCAGGACAGAACAAGGCATAAAATATGCATTTTATTTTATTTTACTGCTTTTATCTTGGCGTTTTTCTATGTTACTTTTTGGTTAAATTAAAGAATCTTACGGAATAAGCCTTAACCTAGTTCAAAACGTAGCAACAGTTACCAGAAGTCACACGATAGTAAGGAAGAAACTGCCAGATAAAATCGATGGTATTCGGGTAAAGGGAGGTTGTCATTTTTTCTGCAAATTGAATCTCGTTCCCCAGGTGATTGCACAAATTAAATTCCACAAGTGCATGTGCAAAAAACAATATAACACTGGGATTTGATGTGTTTTATTTATGTAGAAAATTATTTGCAAGAGGATCCGGAGTTTGATTTTTAATTTAACTAAAAACTCAATTTTAGGGACCGCATTCTCTGCCAAGGCGTACGGAAACAAGGTCAGTTGTTCATAGACTATATTGGCGTGATGTCATTATTTGACTCGTCATCAGGAAACACTTGCTTCTTGTTTGTACTGCGGTAGATGTATTTATGATAAGATCTCGAATACTATTGAGAATGCATTGTAATGATGAAGATTGATACTACGATGAACTTTCTTACAATTTAAATTATTTGTGAATTAATTTCATTTATATTTACTGGTACTGACAGAGTTAAGGCCATAAGGCCTTCTCTTCCACTCAACCAGTATAAGAATACATAGCAAATCTAAATAACATCAATACAGAAAAGAGTGAAATAATAATAATAATAATAATAATAATAATAATTTCTTACAAATGGCTTTTAAGGAACCCGCAGGTTCATTGCCGCCCACCATAGGTCCCTATCCTGTGTAAGATTAATCCAGTCTCTACCTTCATATTCCACCTCCCTCAAATCCATTTTAATATTATCCTTCCATCTACGTCTCGGCCTCCCCAAAGGTCTTTTCCCCTCTGGTTTCCCAACTAACACTCTATATGCATTTCTGGATTCGCCTATACGTGCTACATGCCCTGTCCATCTCAAACGTCTGGATTTAATGTTCCTAATTATGTCAGGTAAAGAACTTTATGCTCAAACACCCTTAATCTCTGTTCCTCTCTCAAAGCGACAGTCCAAGTTTCACAACCATACAGAAGAACCGGTAATATAACTGTTTTATAAATTCTTTCAGATTTTTTGATAGCAGACTGGATTATAAAACCTTCTGAACCGAATAATAACAGGCATTTCTCATATTTATTTTGCGTTTAATTTCCTCCCGAGTGTTATTTATATTTATTACTGTTGTTCCAAGATATTTGGAATGTTGCACCTCTTCGAATTCTAGTGTACATAGTGTAAATAATATAAATTGTAAATATTAGTGTAATTGTTAAAGTTATCCGTTTTGTATTCTGACCCACTTCACGAAACAAGTTCGGCTGAAACGTTAGTAAAGTATTTCGCTTGCTAGATTCACATGCGTCGTCCACTTAACTCCAGTAATAATCTTGTAGCCTCCTGGGACGAAGTAGAGTCCCTATTTGTTTTTATGAATTAAGTTCCTTTACCCAAACACCATCGGAATATGCGAAAATCAAGAAATTTGTTATAGGAAAGCTTCAAATAATCATAACAATGCATTGAAACTGTCACATGTTAACTAAACGGTAAAGCAGGATGATGAAACTAATTCTTCGGCGTTGAAAGCCCATTCGTCGGCCTGTCTCAGAGCTGGCAGTGTATTGGAGAGTTAAAACTGTTTTTGGAAAAGCGTCGGTGACTTGAAGCGGAGAAAATCGAATTAGAACAGACTTTTTAAACAAAGAGGAGACAAGCGTCCCCATTAGCACAGCCTTCGATGCCCGCGACTTAACGACGGCTGCACAATTTTCTGCCCGCTGATCTCGGCGTTAACAGAGCTCTTGTTTACATCTACTATATTATCAAGTCGTTTATATGTTCAGTATAATACTACTAATTTTTCCTTCAGCTATAATATTGCGACTGTTGATACACTGCAAGTGTTGCTGCTACCACTACAAAGATTTAACTAGGGGTTGTTTTTATGATGCTTATTAAGGAAATAAAAGATAATGAGAAAAATATAATTAATAATAATAATAATAATAATAATAATAATAATGCTTTTTTTCTGGCAGAGTTAAGGCCATGAGGCCTTCTCTTCCAGTCAACAAGAAGATAAAAAGAAAATACATGACAATATATTTTTTATTTTAATTTCTTCCTGTAACCACTACAGGTTGCCGTCGACAAAGAGTACCATGATACAATAGAGTAAAAGCCTTGAGGCTTAGTGATACATTGTTGTTAGAGTGAAAAAGAGAGAATTTGAATTATATTGAAACACATGATGTTAAACGAAGTAACGTCAAGGAGATGCGAATTAGTGTATGATGCCTGAAAATAGCTATTGAGCCTTTGAGTGCTGCAATTGTTAGATCTCTTAAAATACTTTTATGCAGGCCAAAAGATTTACAGAAGTCGACTAGGAACCGGAGTATGGTCCCACGGGCTCCTATCATTAGTCCCGTAATGACGATGGATTCCAGATGGTATTTGTCCTTATAAAAACTGATGGAAGGTTAATATATATTCCTTTTTTCCTCGTGTACTTCTTCTGGCTGGTGTTCGTGCGATTCGAATCTCACAGTAGGGTCTATGATGTAACCTTCGAGAGAGGGAAGTTTAAATGCAATTATGTCAATTTTTCGATTACTGCCCTCATTGGATATGCCGTGTACTTCTTCATATACTGAATAACCTTTGTTCCTTAAGGCAGTTGCTATTATAGATCTTACTGTATGATGCCGCGTATTTCGTAGAAGTTCACCGTGTGGACAAAAACAAAGTTATAAGTATACCCAAGACAAAGTCGAAACAGAAAAATATGCATAAATCAGAGGATTATCGATCTTAAATACTTAAACTAGATGCCAAATTAAATTACATGATTACTTCATAAATTAGTTACAATTGTGAATTTTAAGATACAGAGTGAATCAAAAGTCTGGAACCATATAAATATCTTCCATAGGCTAAGCTTGATTTCCGATTACTATAGGTGTTTTACCAGTATTTGTAAGACCAAATGCTCTACCAGTGGCACATTCGATTCTAGCCCTCGGCTATCTCAAAAGCAGCCATTTTGGGTGTAACTTTTAAATTTTAAATTGAAAGGGGGGTCATGTGAAATTTTCAGAAAAAGAAAAATCAATGGTGCAATCCGTTTTACGTCTGATCGTTTTCAAGTTATTTAAATATAAGTTTAATAATGACATAAACATTAGTTACAGCATCTACAGATATTTTGTAACATGGTACTGTACTAAGGAGGCTTTGGAAAAGGTGTTTTTATGCAATTCTGGTAATTAACTTTTTCTCCTTTCTGTTTGATTAACCTGTGACAGATTATTTGAAACTTTTCTGTAACAAATTTCTTAATTTTCGCGATGACATCGAAAGAGAAAAGAATTGATATCATTCTTCATTCTGATGGGTTAAGCCACAGAAATGTTGCAGCAAACTGGACGAACAGTTCCCTGAACATTGGATTGCTAGGCGTGGACCAATAGAATGGCCGGCCAGGTCTCCAGATTTAACACCCCTTGATTTTTTCTCTTGGGGTTAAATAAAGAGCTTGGTAAATGAAAAGAAAATTGAGAATGTGGAGAGAACAGTTTGTAGCATTTCCGGGGTCACTTTAGTACAAGCTTCAATGACATGGTTCTTTAATTAATTTTCCACATTCTTAATTTTATCTTCATATACCAAGCTCTTTATGTAACCCCAAAAGAAGAGTCAAGGGGTGTTAAGTCTGGAGACCTGGCCGGCCATTTTACTGGTCCACACCGACCAATCCAATGTCCAGGGAAGTGTTCGTCCAGTGTGTTGCGCAACATTTCTGTGGTTTAATCCATCAGAATGAAGAATAATATCAATTCTTCTCTCTTTCGATAATGTCATCACGAAAACCAAGAAATTTATTATAGGAAAGTTTCAAATAATAACAACAATGCATTGAAACAGTCACAGGTTAACCAAACAGTAAAGCAGGAAAAGTTAATTATCAGAATTGCAAAAAAACACATTTTCCAAAGCCTTCTTAGTACTGTACCATGTTACAAAATATCTGTAGATGCAGTAACTAATGTTTGTGTCATTATGACAGTTATCTTTAAATAACTTGAAAACGATTAGAGATATCTCAAAACGGATAGCACCATTGATTTTTTTCAGAGCATTTCACATGATTTTGAGCACTTACATAACCCCTTTTCCATTTAAAATTTCAAAGTTGCATCCAAAATGGGGGCTTTTCAGATAGCTAAGGGCTAGAATCGAATGTGTCACTGGTAGAGCATTTGGTCTTACAAATACTGGTAACACCTATAGTAACCGAAAGTCAAGCATATGGAAGATATTAGATGATTCCAGACTTTTGATTCACCCCGTATATAGTTATAATTGTACAGGGACATCATTTTATTTTTACTTCAATTTTTATTGTACCTGACTTTTGAATGTACTTCACTCCCACCCCTTCTACTAAGGAAGTTCCAACTCCACACAGAACCAAGACCGCAGATAGTAAGCAGTACTGAGTTACTGAATATAGTACGTTCCAGAAATATGTTCGCGTTTTCCAGTGACGAAAGAGCTTTCAATATTGAATCATATTTTCGCACAGGTACTGTCCGTTTGCCTACGTCGCATTCCGATTTCCCCCACCTGCTTCTGCTCGCCCCTCTGTAAAAGCTGGGCTGTCTTAGCTCTTTTCTGAAAACATTAATTTCTCTTAGGAATTGGACGTTTACGTAATATTATGCAGCTGTTTAATTTGACTTAAATAAAAGGGCCTCGTTAAGTAATTAACTGTCACGTGATTTCCTCCCTTTCTACAATCCTGCGGCATAACCACTTGGACGGACAGTAGATAGCATGTCTGAGTAATTTTATATTTTCGGGTCGGGCAGAAGTGAAGATTGAATTCACAGTACGTAGAGTAGGTACAGAATTATTTCAACATGAGTTACTAGTACGAAGGAAGAAACTGGCAATTGGAATTAGATGCAGTAGTCTATAGTGCGATAATATGCACAAAAGAACTGAAGCCTGTATCGAAATGAACGGCCACCATTTTCAAAATTGTGTTTAAATATTCATATTATGATTATTTTTCAATTTAACTTCTTTCTCTATATTGTACCCTAATGTGCTGTAGACAGTATACACTGCATAATGAATACGTTCGCATGGATAACTCACTTCGTGAATAAAAACACTTATTCTTAATACAGTACTGTACTTTGATTAAAGAAAAGCCTAATGAAAATTATCAAACTCAAAATCGCGGTATTTCCTAGTTTACGTAAATGGATGAACTACTTTTCTTCCATCCTATACCTAGTAGAGTGATTTGTGTTTTACGCCAGTATCATCGAACTCCAGTCTTGTAGGGGGGAGCGAGCGGTGTTTCCGGTTCTCTAAAGGTATAGACAGGTTAATATTAAAAATGTTAGTAAAAATAAAATGATGTCCCTGTATATTAGAGACTAGCTCGAAAATGTATACACTGTTCATCAACAACTTTGCTACAAATTGAGATAAAATTCTCATTCTCGGGGAAATTGTAACATAATGTTGTTAGGTGACAGTCACCAGATGAACGCTCAGGTGTAGTGTGAAAACAAAATGGCAGATGCAAGGTTGTCTTTCGAACAACGGAAGGCGATTTATACCTCCAATTGTGGACGGTCTGAATACAAACTGTAGTCAGAGGAGGGCGTTATGCAAACGATGAGCACTCCATATGGCGAAACGTTTATCGGGTATTGGTATGCTTTCCGACAGAAGTAGCACAACATTGAGAGGTTTACTTTCTCTTCATAAACAGACTCATCCACTTGTTTGAGTGTTCACGTGCCGGAAGTCCATATACTCTGCCGGTGATGTATGAGGCAGTCGAAGGAGCAGGCAATCAGCATCAGTCCAGTCGATGATGCCGCTGTTACGCAAACCTTCAACACGTCGTCACCCGGAGTGATGTCAG
This sequence comes from Periplaneta americana, assembly GCF_040183065.1. Classification (NCBI taxonomy): domain Eukaryota; kingdom Metazoa; phylum Arthropoda; class Insecta; order Blattodea; family Blattidae; genus Periplaneta; species Periplaneta americana. The sequence goes on along the minus strand of NC_091117.1, from coordinate 16,923,749 downwards.
ACGGGAAACAAAAGACGCCGCGCTCACATGCCAGATCAAGCATCTGTAAGACATTGTACAGGGTGTTCAGGGAAACAGGAAGTTTTAAGCAGAGCTAGGAAGTTACAGGAGAACAACTTACAAAACAAGCATAACTTACAACTTATTTACAGATGGCTTTTAAGGAATCCGCAGGTTCATTTCCGCCCTCACATAAGCCCACCATCGATCCCTATCCTGTGCAAGATTGATCCAGTCTCTATCACCATATCCCACCTCCCTCATATCCATTTTAATATTATCCTCCCATCTACGTCTCGACCTCCCAAAGGTCTTTTTCCCTCCGGCCTCCCAAGTACCACTTTATAATTAAGCATTTCTGTATTCGCCCATACGTGCTATATGCCCTGCCCATCTCAAACGTCTGGATTTAATGTTCCTAATTATGTCAGGTGAAGAATACAATGCGTGTAGTTCTGTGATGTGTAACTTTCTCCATTCTCTTGTAACTTCATCCCTTTTAGCCCCAAACATTTTGCTAAAAATCGTATTCTCAAACACAATCTCTGTTCCTATCTCAAAATGAGAATCCAAGGTTCACAACCATACAGAACAACCGGTAATAGAACTGTTTTATAAATTCTAACTTTCACATTTTTTGACAACAGACTGGACGACAAAAGCTTCTCAACCGAATAATAACAGGCATTTCCCACATTTATTCTGCGTTTAATTTCCTCCCGAGTGTCATTCATATTTGTTACTGTTGCTCCAAGATATTTGAATTTTTCCACCTCTTCCAAAGATAAATCTCCAATTTTTATATTTCCATTTCGTACAATATTCTGTCACGAGACATAATCATATACTTTGTCTTTTCGGGGTTTACTTCCAAACCTATCGCTTTACTTGCTTCAAGTAAAATTCCCGTGTTTTCCCTAATCGTTTGTGGATTTTCTCCTAACATATTCACGTCATCCGCATAGACAAGCAGCTGATGTAACCCGTTCAATTCCAAATCCTCTGTGTTATCCTGAACTTACCTAATGGCATATTCTAGAGCAAAGTTAAAAAGTAAAGGTGATAGTGAATTAGATTTTTTGTTGTTATTTATGCTCGTTTTAACATCTCTGGTTAGCGCTAGTTAATATTTTGGGTGAAATCCGAAGGCCTGTGTACTATTGTTGAGACTGGTTCTATTGCTGTGAAATAGATGGCGTCTGTAGATGGATTACTGACTTGTTATGAATATGCTTTTTGGTGATGAATCAAGCCGGTGATATTCAGGGATGTTGTGGCCCAAATTTCGTGGCATTTGCCTTACTGTTGAGGGAAAACCCTGTAAAACCTCAACCATTAAATTCAACCCGTCCGGGAATCGAACCAGGGCCCTCTGTGTAAGAGACCAGCATGCTGACCTCTATATCACAGAGGTGTATAATTAGATTTATAATTCAGTTTGGTCATACTTTGGGTGGTATCCACTGATTTTGAGTAAAATTATCATTATTTTCGATTTTACAAGGATTTATGTTTTTGGAATGGGGTTTAGTACCGGTACGGCAAGGGTAGAGGGCTTGAAAAAGAAAGTCTCACCGAAAAGTGGGTCGCAGCTTCAGAAAGTTTGGGAACCAGTGATTTAGAGAATAAAGGCATTCCGCAAACTGACGGCGTAAATAGTAGACTCTAGTACCGAATAAAATATGCATCGTGACTCCTTCATCCACCATATTATGAGGACTACTGAGGAGCGAATTCTGAGCCTTCTCTATAGAAAGCCATTATCTCACTAATTTAGTATTTCATCAGAAACCTGAAGACTGCAGCATCAAATACCGGCGGGGGTTGGGAGATGCCGCAGGCTATCCGATTCGAATGTTCGGCACCTCCACGGCAGCAGTGAGAGTCTGAGGCCTGTCCCATGAGACGTGGCCGTGTAGCAATTAACTGTACAATGGCGATGCTGTTTATTTAAGCAAACACCCTGTAGCTAGGAGAAGCTCTTATCAGATGCATTCGAAACTTGCAGCGTGTTGATACTGCGGCTGTGACACGAATACCATCTCACCGGTCGATATGCTTCGCAGTGGCCAACAAGGTGATGAGTGCGGTGCTTTTAAAACGCCAGGTATTGTATTTACTTAAATTCCAATGGTATTCGTACATCGCTTCACAGCTACAATATGAACACGTAAAAAAATCTTTATAGTACCACGAAGTCTTAATTATATATATACTAGGAGAAAATCCACAAACGATTAGGGAAAATACGGGAATTTTACTTGGAGCAAATAAAGAAGTAGATTTGGAAGTAACTCCCGAAAAGACAAAGTACATGATTATGTCTCGTGACGAGAATATTGTACGAAATGGAAATATAAAAATTGGAAATTTATCCTTTGAAGAGGTGGAAAAATTCAAATCCCTGGGAGCAACAGTAACAAATATAAATGACACTCGGGAGGAAATTAAGCACAGAATAAATATGGGAAATGCCTGTTATTATTCGATTAAGAAGCTTTTGTCATCTAGTCTGCTGTCAAAAAATCTGAATGTTAGAATTTATAAAACAGTTATATTACCGGTTGTTCTGTATGGCTGTGAAACTTGGACTATTACTTTGAGAAAGGAACATAGGTTAAGGATGTTTGAGAATAAGGTGCTTAGGAAAATATTTGGGGTTAAGAGGGATGAAGTTACAGGAGAATGGAGAAAGTTACGCAACACAAAACTGCGTGCATTGTATTCTTCACCTGACATAATTAGGAACATTAAATCCAGACGTTTGAGATGGGCAGAGCATGTAGCACGTATGGGCGAATCCAGAAATGCATATAGAGTGTTAGATGGGAGGCCGGAGGGAAAAAGACCTTTGGAGAGGCCGAGACGTAGATGGGAGGATAATATTAAAATTGATTTGAGGGAGGTGGGATATGATGATAGAGACTGGATTAATCTTGCTCAGGACAGGGACCAATGGCGAGCTTATGTGAGGGCGGCAATGAACCTCCGGGTTCCTTAAAAGCCAGTAAGTAAGTGAGTAAGTACTAGTACAACACATGGAGTTGGTATCGATATTTAATACAAGACAAAAATGTTCATGCAGAATTGTTGAATGTCATAAATTCATCTCTTAGGCACTTCTTTAATTTGGCTCTAAATAATATTATGTTTTGAGTGTGATTTCTTATATCCATAGGGAGGCTATTAAAATTTTTACTGCCATACAACGCACTCCTTTTTGATAGATATTAGAAATTAGGTTCATTTATGTCCGCGGTGTACGCAGTAGTAAACATTGCTTATAGTCCACGGTGACGGGTTCGAATTCAGTGTAGAGCATAGATGTGTGTCCGTTGTACGTGATGTTACGAGATGGTCCGAATAGAATTGTGAAAGGGTAAATGGTCAAATCCTAAGAGAAGAAAAATGCATAAGGAAGAATTTTTAGAAAAGTAATGTAAATATTGAACACTGTATGATTGGTCCTCGGTAGCGTAGTTGGTATAGCGCTGGCCTTCTGTGTTCGAGTTGCGGTCGATGGCAGCTAAGTGTGTTTAATTGCGACAGGCTCATGTCAGTAGATTTACTAGCATGTAAAAGAACTCCTGCGGGACAAAATTTCGGCACACCGGCAACGCTGATATAACATCGGCAGTCGCGAGCGTCGTTAAATTAATCATATTTTTTTTAACATTGAAGAAAAAAGGGTTGGATGGTTAGGGAGAGGGAACGTGAAGGAATAAACAAAGTCTTAGAATGGAGACAAGGAGAATAATAATAATAATAATAATAATAATAATATAATAATCATAATAATGATTTATTTAACGTGGCAGAGTTAAGGCCATACGGCCTTCTCTAATACTCAATCAGGAGTAAAACTGCGTAACAAAAAAACACTACAAATTAAAAAGTACACTACAATTTTACACACAAAACTGAATAAGATAATAATAATAAAATGTAAACAACAAATAAGTAGAAATCAGACATAATGTATAACATACACAATGAAAGAAAAAAGCATAATAAAATGTGAACAGCAGGTCAAAATAAATGAGACATACAACGTATAAAAATAAGACAATTATTGATAATAATAATAATAATAATAATAATAATAATAATAATAGAATAATAATAGAAGAAAGGGAAAGAATGATTAGTATTAGTATTTATTTAACCTGGTAGAGATAAGGACGTCAGGCCTTCTCTGCCCCTCTACCAGGGGATTACAACTATAATATGAAGAATAAAATTACAATTAATATTAAATTTACAATTACAATTAAAATTAAAGTACGACAAGATTACCTGATTAATAAAAGCTAGACATTTTATCATAGAAGTTAAGAACAAAGAATATTTCTGTATTTACTGAATTACAAATTAAACCTATAATAACAAAATTCTATAGCGATGAAATTACTGACCAAGTGCCTAGTAAGTAAGAATGATAGGAATGGAAAGGAAGAAATAGAGAAATGGAGGACAGAGGGTAAAAATGGAAGGGATGGAGAATGCTATGTGAGGGATGGGAAGGAGCGGAGATTGGGAGGAGAGCGATGGAGAATGATAGAGGAGGGGTGGAGAATGGGAGGGTGGTGAGTTTTTAGGGAATGGGTTGAAGAATGGGGTGCAAGTAGGAGAAATGAGGATGGGAAGAGAGGCACGGTGGAAGAGATGGCGGTGATAGATCGAATAGGAGGAGTGAAGGGGCGAGGAGGGATGGAAAATGGAATATGGGGAGCGTGAGTAGGAGGCGAGGGGAGGTGTGGAGAATAGAAGTGGGGATGTATGATGGAAAAGGAGGGATGAGAGTTTGAAAATGGAATGGGTGGGTATGGGAGAGGGTTGAAAATAGAACGGGAAGGGAGGGAATTGGGGTGTAGAGTGTTAGAGGAGGGAGTTGAATAGGGCGGATAAGGGAGGGGTGCGAAGGTTAGAGAAGAAGAGGTGAAATAGTGTTGAAAAAAAGAATTGAAAGATGGTAAAGAAGAGGAATGGAACTGTGGAAGGAAGAACTCTAATGGAGAGTGGAAGAAAGATTGGCAATGTAATAGTAATATACGTTACAAGAGCGGTATGTTGACGTTTTCATGGTTGAGGAAAAGATTGAAAAAGCGAAACGTAGTTGAGCTTTTTTAATTTCCGAGAACATGAAAACAAACATACCGCTCGTGTATCGTACATTATTTTGTGCGAAGATCGTTTATTACATACCTGAAAGACGAACTTCTAATTAGTTGCAATGAAATCTCCATGTTGGTTTCTGTTTAATGACGGCAACTTCGGAACACCAAAATATCTTTCTTCAACATTGTTGCTATAAAATGTTTTCTGTGTTTACTATACTCCAGCAGGCCGTGATATACGTCTGTCTTTTTTTTTCCCCCAGTCTATAAATGCGAAATTAAAACAAACGCTAAGGTTATGTAATGATTTATTTTTCATTTTAATATTTTAACAATATTATTTATATAACATATTGCAGTAATAACATCGGCATCTGGAATCTTGTTGATTTTTTCACGGCTTCCTTAATGTTACTTGTATCAGGAATGCAATAAGTTTCGTGGAGTAGTAAACTTTACTTAATTTTTGCAAATATTTAAAAACAATAATTAACATTGCAATTTAGGTGAAATTGCAGTGGTAAGTTTCCAATTTATAATTATTACTATGTTAAACGTCTCTAAAAATAATATGTTAAAAGCCTAAAGCAGTAAAATGAATGTCGCGCTTAAGCGATAAGAAGAGGGAAATTGTTACGTGTGTTACGTTGGGAATACTGAATGTGGTATTTCACATTACCGCGTATTGGTTCTGTGCGGAAAACAAGCAAATACGCACGATCTCGCACAAAAAAAAAATTGATCTGAATTGGAGGCCAGAATTTCAACACTTTTTCTTCATGTGCACTCATTGTCAGTTTGCAGTAACCAGAATTCACTGAAATGGTGGAGTTTTATTAACTTTATACAGTATTTAATTCCATCGACGTACTTTGCAGGAAATAGTGCTTTCAACGGCAGAAGAGTCTTTGTTCCGAGAGCTTCAAAAGGAGATGGTTGAAGCTGGAAAGGTGGGAATACTACCCGATCTGTGAAAGCTATTGCCTAAGTCCCCAGGGGAAAATCAGTGAAAGAAAGAGAACATTTTGTGAAGCTCGTACCAACTTAATTTGCTATAAGAGAGAAGCAGGAAAATTATCTTTTGACTAACGATGTGAACTGAGAACTGGCCGAGTGTATCAGAACACACTCTGGGTTCGAAATACACTAGACGGACTGGTCAAATATTGTAAATTTTAAGCGTTAGGTGGCGTCTATTTCTGTCTGTATTTTCTCAAGGTTTAAAGAGAGATAATGTGCGGTAAAAAAAAAGCTTGAAATGATGTCTATTTTCACAATATATATACAGAGTGATTCACGAGTTTCCGCCACTTACGGATCTTATTTCCGAAGACATTTTGAGCAAAAACTGTTGTATAAACACGGGACTTATACTCAATATTTTCAGAGTTACAGTAATTTGAAGTAGTTAGAAAAAAATAATTTTTTTCTTTATTTTTAAGGATTAAAGAATGTTACAAATAGAGAATTTATTTGTTTGTTTGTTTATTTATTTATTCTGGTGTAGTTAAGGCCATCAGGCCTTCTCTTCCACACCACCAGAAATATAAATACAATAATAGAAATAAAAAGGAAAAAAAATACTCTATAAACAAAGTAAAGCCACACAAAAATATACACAGATTGCAGTCACACAAACTTTAAATAAGTGATTAAGTATCATAATTAATTGTATCCCAACTAATTAACTAACATAGGCCTAAACAAGAAACTTGCAATTTTAATCTAGAGTAAAAAAAACACAAATCAACACTTCTAGCAATATCTAAAAAGCATTAAATAAGACAAAATTTTCAAATTTAATTTTGAATTGTGATAAAGTCCTGCAGTCCCTGACGTCATTAGGCAACGAATTCCAGAGGCGAGATATTTCTACAGTATAAAGACATTCTATGATGAGGGATAGAAAGAAGTGCTTGATGCCGGTTTCGAAGAGTTGTAAGAAACTGAAAGCGCGATAACAGATAATTCGGAGTAGAAGTATGCATGATTCTAAATAGAAGAAACGGTGAATGTATTGTTCTTCAGCAATTCAGAAATATACTTTCTTTAATTGACTAGTATTCTGAAGCCAAAAATGTGTTAATTCCTTATTTGCTTTGTACAGATTTTTTTTCTCCAATTTTTAACAAAAATTACATTATTGCTACACAGTTATCACAACAAATTGTTACAGATCACATTACTTCTAGAAACTTGATTCTTTACAATTCAATTTTCCATCCTAATGTCCAGTCTTAGAGAGTTTACAAGAATGACATTATTTTTAACAATTCTTGTGATAAATGCGTAATAAAGATGTAATTTTGTAGTTAAAACTGAAATAAATTTCTGTACCAAGGTACTATGGAATTAACAACACATTTTTAGCTTCAGGCCAATAAAGAAATTATACAATTCTCTTGTAATATTCTTTTACCTTTAAACTAAAGAAGGAAGGTATTTTTTGACAACTTCAAATTAGTTTAACTCTGAAAATATTGAGAATAGGACCCATGGTTATATATTTTTTGCACAAAATGTCTTTGGAAATATGCTCCGTAAGTAGCGGTAACTCCTCGTGAATCACCCTGTATATAGCGCAAAACATACTTCGTCGAATATTTTGTGTACCTTATATTAATATAGTACGCTTAAGATCCAAGCGGAACAATTGCCACAACTGAATATATCTCACGAGGCGAAGCGTAAAAGTACTTCCTCTTGTTTTTCTGTCTCCATGGTAATTCATTTCTAAATATGCAATGTACTGTTGAGTCTGCAATGTATCTAATGTAGAAGAGCATTTTTCTCCCTGTGTTCAACATTCACATGGGTTATATTCAGAGAACGGAAGTTTAGGCATCATAAATAGCTAAAATAGGCAGGCAAAAAGGCATTATAAATAGCTAAAATAAGCAATAAAAGGCAATTACAAAAACCTTTCACTAGACTAATTTATTTACTAGATTACACTATTCAATAACTCGACCGTCATATATTGTTTTAAAGAACTTTAAATTTTTAAACAAAATGCCAAAAATGAAAATGACACAAAAATGAAAATGTTTTTAAAACGCCTATGTATTGTAATGCCTTATTCGTTGCACACGACAACCAAATGTTTTTTTAAGTTCTCTGGGGCCATGCTACAACAACGTCGCAATGAAAACTGAAAGAAAAATAGCCGTTAAAAATAACGTTAGACCCGCACTCATTGTAGCCTTGTCAAATAAACACAAGCGATAATTAAAAAGCGTGCTGTTATACATTTTTGCACGGCAGCACTCATTGTTGCAAAGAGAATATGAACTGACTGGAAGACAATAATATACATTCGGTGAAGTCACTTTCATTGTAGCGGTTATAGAAATAAATTAAAATATACCTGCAAGTTTTAATAATAAATTAATAAATAAAGGCAAAAAAACATTTATTTTGTAAATTAGGCATTTATATTAAAAAAAAAAAGGCAGAAAAGGGCAACATAAAACTGTGACGTTTCAATCACAATGGTATAATTCGTACAGATTTACTTTCAAAATGAAGATAGATTTAACACATTTAAAAAGGCATTCTGCCAAAATTCCGGTCTCTGGTTATATTACTAAATTATGTCGTCATATGAAAATCGGTATTTCAATGATGAAATATTGAACGATGCTAATGGTTGTTCATAAAGGGAATGAAAGTATATTCATCAAATAAAGCATTTTTGTCTTTCTTTCAGTCCTTAATAAGGGGTGGGGGTTTACAACTAATGATATATTACTTTATAAAGAAAAGGAGGACACTCTATCTACCTAACCATCTGGCTGGAAATTGAGAAATACTCGATCTTTTCAGAATGTTAACAACTTCTGTAAATTGTGAATTTTGTTTATAAAATTACGTACTTCTGTTTCAAAATCGGAATTTGTTAAAATTGAACTTTATGAAGAAAGATAAATCTTTTTCCTTCCTTTTGTTAAGTTTATTTATACACGCTTTAACATCTGTGGTCATATCGCGTGTTTAGGATCTATGGTTATACCAGTAGGCCGTGTTTGCTATGGTTGAGTTCCTGTTTCTGTTGTTTTTTTGTAGGTGGCTTATGTACGTGTTATTGATTTTAATCAATCAATCAATCTTCTTAATGTATCCAGCTGTTTGCTGACAACATAAAGTCCACTGTAGTCTATTCAGTTGTTGTTTTCACGAGAAATGAGGGGTATTTTGATCGGTGTTCATTATAGATGCCTGTTGCTAGTAGCCAGAGTTGGGGTGTAGTCAATATATACTGCAAGGCTGTGTCTTCTGCAACTGGTACTGATGATTTTAATTTACTTCTTTTGTGGTTTATGGATGGACAGTATAGAAGAATGTGTTGCAGATCTTCATCATGATTATTACACCACAGACAAGTAGGATTATCAGAAATGTGAAATCGGTGTGGGTACAATTGTGTGACAATGTGACCTGTTCTGGCTCTTGTTAAAAATGTTCGAACATGCATGGGCAAGTTTTTGTACATTTCCAGGTCATTTGGTTTCTTTTGTACAGGCTGTAAAATTTTTAGTTTGTCAGAAGAGAGCCAGTTGTTGATCCATAGGTTTGTAAAATGAGACTTTACTGAAGCAAAGGCACTGGATAGAGATATCACTTGAAGAGGTGTTGGTTGCAAATATGTTGCCTGTTTTGCAATATTATCGACTTTCTCGTTTCCAGGTATACCACAATGACTAAGTATCCATTGAAATGTTATTTCCTTTTGGAGTTCTTTTAGTTTACTTAGTTGTTTCTGAATTGGAATAATTCTATGTGCATATAGGTTTGGTACATATTTAATTATATTAAATATAGCCCCCTTGTAGTCGGTATGTATGCAAATAGATTTTTCAGAAATTTGAGTAATACACTGAAGAGCAGCATCAATAGCTAGCAATTCAGTGTCAAGACTGGAGGAGGATGAACATGGTATGAAATAACTTTCTTGATATTTTGGAATATAATACCCTGCTCCTGATGTCCCATTATTAGGACTCTAACTTAAGAATGTACGGAGGATCATTTTTGGAATGATTTCCTGGAATTTGTATGCTATATTCTGGAATCACCCATTGCCATGGAGGAATTTCGTTCACAACTGGAGTTTTAGCAATGAGTGTGTCTGTGATAAAGATTGGTATTTCTTCTTTTTTTATTTTATAGAAATTACACAGGATATCATCTGACAGTTTGAAGAACATCTGAGATCTGGGTGAGGCTTGCAATTTTAAAGGTATTTTTAGATCCTTTTGTAATATATGGTGTCTGAATGGTTGAATTGAATATTACATTCAATTTCTAGGGCAACAGACGTGGTTTTTGGTACTCCTAGGCATAATCTTAAGGTTGAGTTTTGATTTTAGATTTTGATTAATGTTTATGATATTGATGATTGAGACAGAATCATGGCATATAAATTTCCAACCTGGCATTTGCCTTTGTGAATGAGGGGAAACCATGAAAAACCCCAGTCAGACTGGTCGGCCACTGAGTTTGAACCCGGGACCTTCCGAACGCTACCGTCTGAGCCAATTCACTCGGTCGACAAATCTTTACAAATTAAACATTACGTGTTTTGTTTCACAATAAAAAGTGAGTTCACAAACGTGTAAATTTTACTTGTAAAGCTAGCACTTTATAAAATACTGTAGTAATAAAACTGTTGACACTGGAATACAACAAAGGTTACTGAGAATGGCCGTATTGCACGTTTTAGGAGTCAACACACGAGATGAATTGTGTGACGTGTTCAAGCTCATTTTGTGATGGATGTAAGAGCCCTGCTGTGGATACCCTAAATTGTTGTTACATGCGAGCTGCATACGTCATTAACAGACATTGGATTTATATGCAAATGTGTGTTGTTTGTATATCTGTGAGAGAGAATAATCGCGGAATACATTTATAGTTTCAGTTAATTAAACTATGAAAATTTGCAGTGCAATTATGTGCATTTTTATGTGATGAATACGTATTATGAAGTTCTGAACTTATTACGAACATTTCAACGTTTTTATTATACGCCATTATGCGACATTCCTGTCTCTTTCCAATCATGGTCTATTTAATCTCTTTGTGATCATCGTACGCCACTTACTGTATCATCATCATCATCATCATCATCATCTTCATCATCATCTTCTTTTTCTTGAACCTCCTCCTCACTATTATCTTTTAGGCCTAAGCATTTCATTTCAATTATCATTGTCGTTCTTCACTTCACATTCTTTATCATTGTTCTCTACTTCACATTCTTTATTATTGTCGTTCTCTACTTCGCATTCTATAAGCCTAACATTGCGTTTTCTGCTTCACATTCTATATAATTGCGATTTCTACTTCTTTATCATTGTCGTTCTCCACTTCACATTCTGTATATTCGTCCTTCTCCGCTTCACATTCTGTATCATAGTCGTTCTTCACTTCACATTCTTTATCATTGTTCTCTACTTCACATTCTTTATTATTGTCGTTCTCTACTTCGCATTCTATAAGCCTAACATTGCGTTTTCTGCTTCACATTCTATATAATTGCGATTTCTACTTCTTTATCATTGTCGTTCTCCACTTCACATTCTGTATATTCGTCCTTCTCCGCTTCACATTCTGTATCATAGTCGTTCTTCACTTCACATTCTTTATCATTGTTCTCTACTTCACATTCTTTATTATTGTCGTTCTCTACTTCGCATTCTATAAGCCTAACATTGCGTTTTCTACTCCACATTTTATATAATTGCGATTTCTACTTCTTTATCATTGTCGTTCTCCACTTCACATTCTGTATATTCGTCCTTCTCCACTTCACATTCTGTATCATAGTCATTCTCCACTTCACATTCTGTATCATAGTCGTTCTTCACTTCACATTCTTTATCATTGTTCTCTACTTCACATTCTTTATTATTGTCGTTCTCTACTTCGCATTCTATAAGCCTAACATTGCGTTTTCTACTCCACATTTTATATAATTGCGATTTCTACTTCTTTATCATTGTCGTTCTCCACTTCACATTCTGTATATTCGTCCTTCTCCACTTCACATTCTGTATCATAGTCATTCTCCACTTCACATTCTGTATCATAGTCGTTCTTCACTTCACATTCTTTATCATTGTTCTCTACTTCACATTCTTTATTATTGTCGTTCTCTACTTCGCATTCTGTAGGCCTAACATTGCGTTTTCTACTTCACATTCTATATAATTGCGATTTCTACTTCTTTATCCTTGTCGTTCTCCACTTCACATTCTGTATATTCGTCCTTCTCCACTTCACAGTCTGCATCATAGTCATTCTCCACTTCACATTCTGTATATTCGTCCTTCTCCACTTCACAGTCTGTATCATAGTCATTCTCCACTTCACATTCTGTATCATAGTCGTTCTTCACTTCACATTCTTTATCATTGTTCTCTACTTCACATTCTTTATTATTGTCGTTCTCTACTTCGCATTCTATAGGCCTAACATTGCGTTTTCTACTTCACATTCTATATAATTGCGATTTCTACTTCTTTATCATTGTCGTTCACCACTTCACATTCTGTATATTCGTCATTGTCCACTTCACATTCTGTATCATAGTCGTTCTCCACTTCACATTCTTTATCACTGTTGTTTCCTTCACAATGATACATTGTGTGTCATTTTCGGTCTTCATTTCACATTCTTTGTCGTTTCGTTCTCCACTACACATTTTTATTATTGTCATTGTCCACTTCACATTCCTTATCATCGTTCTCCACTTCACATTCTGTATCATTATCGTTCTCCACTTCAAATTCTTTATCACTGTTGTTTCCTTCACAATGATACATTATGTGTCATTGTCGGTCTTCATTTTACATTCTTTATAGTTTCGTTCTCCACTACACATTTTTTATTATTGTCATTGTCCACTTCACATTCTTTATCATTATCGTTCTCCACTTCACATTCTTTACCATTGTTGTTCTCTACTTCACATTCTTTATCATTGTTCACATTATATATATCATTATTGTTCTCTACTCCACATTCTATATCATCATCGTTCTCCACTTCACATTCTTTATCATTGTCGTTCCCCACTTCACATTATTTATCATTGTTCTATAGTTCACATTTTTATCACTGTTGTTCTCTAATCCTCATTATATTTATATCATTGTCGTTCTCCACTTCACATTCTTTATCGTAGTCGTTCTCTACTTTACATTCTTTATCATTGTTGTTCTCTACTCCATATTCTGTATCATTGTCGGTCTTCATTTCACATTCTTTGTCGTTTTGTTCTCCACTACACATTTTTATTATTGTCATCGTCTACTTCACATTCCTTATCATTATCGTTCTCCACTTCACATTCTTTATCATTGTTCTCCACTTCACATTCTTTGTCATTATTGTTCTCTACTCCACATTCTATATCATCTTCGTTCTCCACTTCACATCCTTTATCATTGTCGTTCTCCACTTCACATTCTTTGTCATTATTGTTCTCTACTCCACATTCTATATCATCATCGTTCTCCACACATTCTTTATCATTGTCGTTCTCCACTTCACATTATTTATCATAGTCGTTTTCTACTTCACATTCTTTATCATTGTTGTTCTCTACTTCACATTCTTTATCATTGTTGTTCTCTACTCCATATTCTGTATCATTGTCGGTCTTCATTTCACATTCTTTGTCGTTTCGTTCTCCACTACATATTTTTATTATTGTTATTGTCTACTTCACATTCCTTATCATTATCATTCTCTACTTCACATTCTTTATCTTTGTTGTTCTCCACTTCACATTCTTTATCATTGTCGTTCTCTACTTCACATTCTTTATCATTGTTGTTCTCCACTTCACATTCTTTATCATTGTCGTTCTCTACTTCACATTCTTTATCATTGTCGTTCTCTACTTCACATTCTTTATCATTGTTGTTCTCCACTTCACATTCTTTATCATTGTCGTTCTCTACTTCACATTCTTTATCATTGTCGTTCTCTACTTCACATTCTTTATCATTGTTGTTCTCCACTTCACATTCTTTATCATTGTCGTTCTCCACTTCACATTCTTTATCATTGCCGTTCTCCACCTCACATTCTTTATCATTGTCGTTCTCTACTCCACATTCTTTATCATTGTCGTTCTCTACTGCACATTCTTTATCGTTGTTGTTCTCCACTTCACATTCTTTATCATTGTCGTTCTCTACTTCACATTCTTTATCATTGTTATTCTCTACTCCATATTATGTATCATTGTCGGTCTTCATTTCACATTCTTTGTCGTTTTGTTCTCCATTACACATTTTTATTATTGCCATTGTCTAGTTCACATTCCTTATCATTATCGTTCTCCACTTCACATTGTTTATCATTGTTGTTCTCCACTTCACATTCTTTATCATTGTCTTTCTCCACTTCACATTCTTTATCATTGTTGTTCTCTACTTTACATTTTTTATTACTGTTGTTCTCTACTTCACATTCTGTATCACTTTGGTTCTCCACATCACATTGTATACACGTTACTTTTATCGAAATCAAATTGTAGGCCTATTCTTTGTGGCTTGTAAGTTCATGCATATTATGTAGATATGTATTCTTTTTGCTGGTCGAGTGGAAGAGAAGGCCTTACGGCCTCAACTCTGCCAGCTAAAATAAATTATTTATTATTATTATTATTATTATTATTATTATTATTGTTATTATTATTATTATTATTATTATTCCATTGTTTTCTGTATTGGTGTTATTTATATTTGTCAGATATTGTTATATTGGTTGAGTGGAAGAGAAGGCCTTATGGCCTTAACTCTGCCAGTACCACTAAAAATAAGTCAAGCATATAATTTAAATTTTAGCAAAAGGAAGGTCATCGTAGTATCAATATTTTTAACTAGAATACATTTTCAAGTCTCAAAGGTCAAGTTTTGAATCATTAAGTCGACCTTGTTGGCAAGTTGGTATAGCGCTGGCCTTCTATGCCCAAGGTTGCGGGTTCGATCCCGGGCCAGGTCGATGGCATTTAAGTGTGCTTAAATGCGACAGGCTCATGTCAGTAGATTTACTGGCATGTAAAAGAACTCCTGCGGGAAAAAATTCCGGCACATCCGGCGACGCTGATATAACCTCTGCAGTTGCGAGCGTCGTTAAATAAAAAATAACATTTTTTTTTTAACATAACATGAATCATTAATAGAACGTCAACTGCAGAACAAACGAGATTCAAGTGTTCCGTCATAGTACCTGTGCCACGTGCCTAACATGACGTCACGCCAATATAGTATATGAGCTACTAACCTTATCTCCGTACACCCTGGAACAGAATACTGTCTCTAATGTTAACCTTTTTCTGTGGATATGGAAACAAATTTAAAATTATATCCGATGTTTTCCTTCGTTCATTTATTCCGTCACAAGATGAACTATGGACCAATGTTTTTATTTCGATTGTCAGTGCTTGTTCTTAATGTGGCTGTAATTTTCTGAGCTTTGTGCATGTTTATCTTGAATGAAATGGATTCATTTCTCTCGTTAATTTTGTGACTACTGACGCACATCACTTTGTGCACCCCTGGCGATAAGATGTTGCATTGCGGTGACACAGGTATGTGCGATGAGAAATTAAGGCGAAGACTGATGCCACCGCGAGCTTGGTCGGGGGCGAGAGCGGGGAGGAGAAGTGACAAGTCATAAAGCGGGAGGTGCAGATGTTGCCGCGCTCCGCTGTACCGGGTGTCCCACAAATTCCCTCTCAGTTCTCAAGGTTAATTTACATTCAATTCAGTGTTCAGTGACTAAACCAGCCATCGTCAACTGGCCTGCATACTACAGAGTGATTTATATAGAACTGACACATTTCTTTCTTTAATTATTCCGTTGGAAATTCATTCATTGACCCAATTTCAAGCTGTAGTCGGGTGGTCCGGCGATAGTAAGATATTTTTTCTCCTATATAAGTTATAGTATAGTTTCAGTTTAGATATTTCTATATTTCTTTGAGATGTTTGTTCAACCTACGCCACGGGGATCAGCGAAGCGCGTAATAGGCTCTTTATTCACTCAGTCTGACAGGCGCCTAACGCATTTAAAACCAGTAGACGCGAGGTAGGTTACTGAACTTTAGTATAGCATAAAGGGGTTTTTCCTGTCTAGGAACGCGCTGGTAGCGTTGTTTGAATCTGGCAAACAATAGTAGCGTCTGGTGAGCGCGTCACCTTAGTGAGTATTTAAAAGGACGTGAGCCGAGCGTGTGCCCCCCAGACGATTGCCGGCCTGTGAGCCGAGCGCGTATTTTCTCAGAATATTACCGGCCAGTGAGCCGATCGTGTGTTTGGTCAGAAGACTGCCGGCCAGTGGCGTGTTTACTCACTTATATAGTCTACGGCCTGTGAGCCGATCGCGGGAGTATTAATAATATCTCCGGTACTTGTTCCGATCGTGTATATCTTATCATTCTCCGTTTTCCAGCCGATCGAAGTGATAAAGTGTAGATTTCGCACTTTTTAGCTTTGTGATTTACTGAAAAAGTGACCGCAGCGATTTTAAACTGGCGTTAGACGAGACGCCGAAATCACACGGAAGACAACAGCCAGTATTCCGTCGCTTGGACTCGAGCAAGGGACGTGAGCCGAATAAATACACTTAGTGGAAATTTACTCCTTGGTTTCTTTTCGTGAGAACGACGAACATCACATTATATCCTTCGCCCACAAAACCACCAGGTCCCTGAGAAGAGATCTCCTCTACCGGGGGACAAGATCTTCCAGCATCCACCGACGTATGACTGAGCTAGTTGACTTCTCCTCTGCCGGCGACGCGGCAGAACAAGAAGAGGGCAACCGTCGAAATTGGCGCAACCAACACGCGTGCCACCAGGTAAAAACCCGTCGCAAATTTTAGCACCAAATTAATCAGAATGTTCTGGAGTTTCGATTCCTTGTCACTAGATACGCAGATGTTTATGTTTTATTCCTATTGTTGGCAGCACTGACCCAATTTTAGCACCAAATTAAGCAGAATGTTCTGGAGTTTCGATTCCTTGTCACTAGATGCGCAGATGTTTTTGTTTTATTCCTATTGTTGGCAGCACTAGATGCGCAGATGTTTATGTTTTATTCCTATTGTTGGCAGCTGTTTTCGACATTTTGTGTCAACGTGAAATGCAGTACACATTAAATCAACGACTCTTCCTTGTGAAGCAATACAGGATTACGAATTCAATTACAGCTACTCAAAGGGCATACCAGAGAGAATTTGGTGTTCGCAATCCTCCCAAAAGAAACACAATACTGGGACTGGTAAACAAATTGGAAACAACTGGATCTCTGGTGAGTGAAAAGGGCAAGCATCGTTCATCTAGGCTTCCCACGGTTGTCTTTGAGTTTGTTGAACAACTGGACGATGTAGAGCTGAGTCAAGGATATTTTCAGCAAGATGGAGCTACATGTCATACATCAAATGAATCCATGGAACTAATTGCAAGTTTCTTTGACGACCGAATAATTTCCAGGAACCTGTGGCCACCGAGATCTCCGGATTTGACAACGCCGGAGTTCTTTCTATGGGGTTACTTAAAAGACAGGGTTTACGTCACACGTCCCCAGACATTGGACGATCTGAAGCACAACATCACACAGGAGATTCAAGCTATTGACAACAGAGTCCTCCAACGAGTGGCCAGTAACATGGAACGACGTGTTGAGTTGTGCCTTATGCAGGATGGAGGACATTTTCAACATTTGCTATAGAGGTAAATAATCTCTCAAAATTCCTCTACATTTTAGGTATAATAAGTTGTCGCTAGCACAATTCGTTTTGAAACAATTAATGAAAGAAATGTGTCGGTTCTATATAAATCACTCTGTAGTTCGGTTTGCCGAGACGCTGGCTGAGGAGGTAGTACTTTGCAGTGTGCAGTATGTCGAGCCAACCCAACGCATCCCATCACAGAAGCCAACTTTCTGACCATAATTTACAATGCGTTCTTCGATTGTGTTCTACACGAGCATTGACATCTAACATTCACCAGTTAGTGAGGGGGAAAACGAATTAAAAAATCCAGAAAAATCAATGCTAATGATCGCCGAAAATAATTTTTTATCGTTTGTTATTTACATGGTAATAAAATAATTTAGACCTACTTCAGTCTTGCAACAGAAACGATAATATGTTTCATATGCTATACATAATAACAAATAATTCGTTTTGTGATACATAGTGTCAGATAAAAAAATGGATCATTTTATTTTATTGACGACACTTGAACAAAGGAATAGGATGACATGATTTAAATATTAGTAATGAATTCGATTTGTTTAATATTTTGTAACAGTAAAAATGCATTATAGGTCTGTAAGTTCTCAATTACTTTAATATGAAAAAAGAAAAACTATTTGCTTTCAAAACCGTTGCAATACATAACGAAAAAGTACAACTTTTTTGATGTTTTAAACTGAAAAGTGATTTAAAAATCCAGGAAAACCAATCCTAATGACCAGCGAATAGTAATATACGTTACAAGAGCAGTATGTTGACGTTTTCATGGTCGAGAAAAAGATTGAAAAAGCGAAACGTAGTTGAGCTTTTTTAATTTCCGAGAACATGAAAACAAACATACCGCTCGTGTATCGTACATTATTTTGTGCGAAGATCGTTTATTACATACCTGAAAGACGAATTTCTAATTAGTTGCAATGAAATCTCCATGTTGGTTTCTGTTTAATGACGGCAACTTCGGAAAACCAAAATATCTTTCTTCAACATTGTTGCTATAAAATGTTTTCTGTGTTTACTGTACTCCAGCAGGCCGTGATATACGTCTGTCTTTTTTTCCCCCAGTCTATAAATGCGAACTTAAAACAAACGGTAAGGTTATGTAATGATTTATTTTTCATTTTAATATTTTAACAATATTATTTATATAACATATTGCAGTAATAACATCGGCATCTGGAATCTTGTTGATTTTTTTACGGCTTCCTTAACGTAAGGAGTAAAATGAATGTCGCGCTTAAGCGGTAAGTAGAGGGAAATTGTTATATGTGTTACGTTGGGAATACTGAATGTGGTATTTCACACTTACCGCGTATTGGTTCTGTGCGGAAAACAAGCAAATACGCACGATTTCGCACAAAATAATTTTTATCATTTGTTATTTACATTGTAAAAAAATAATTTACTTCAGTCTTGTAACAGAAAAGATAATATGTTATACATAATGAGAAATAATTGGTTTTGTTATATATAGTGTCAAATAAAAATGGATTATTTATTTTATTTTATTGACGACACTTGAACAAAGGAACAGACTGACATGATTTAAATATTACTAATGGATTCGATGTGTTTAATATTTTGTAACAGTGAAAAAGCATTATAGATCTGTAAGTTCTCAATTACTTTAATATGAAGAAAAAACTATTTGCTTTCAAAACCGTTACAAAACATAACGGAAAAATACAACTTGTTTCTTGTCTTAAAATGAAACGTAATTTACTTATTATACAGTTCCTCTTAAAATAAATTAAGTACATGCTTCTCCCGTATTTATTTTTATTATAATTATTAGAGACTGATTAAAAGGGTTGAATAAGTGAACGGACGCCACTGCCATCACCCGATTCCTTCCCCCCAACTCCTGCTGCACAGTTGATGTCTAAAGCTACGGTTTCGC
Organism: Periplaneta americana; assembly: GCF_040183065.1. Lineage (NCBI taxonomy): Eukaryota > Metazoa > Arthropoda > Insecta > Blattodea > Blattidae > Periplaneta > Periplaneta americana. Next base: position 16,903,958 of record NC_091117.1, on the reverse strand, counting down.
TACGACGATCTTCGTCGACGATCATCGCTGGCGATCTTCGCTGGAATTCTGTCCCGTTGATTTGAATGTGCATGGTTTCTTTACGGCGATGAACATCAACGAACGTCGCTGGGCTCGACGAACATCGTCGACGTTTGCCTTGGAGGCAAAAACCTGGCGATCATCGCCGAGAAACAAATTGTAAAATAACAGTAGGCCATGAATTAAATCATTTAATAACATATCATACGTACCATAATGGCGGTAAAACAGAACTCTTTCTGAATTTCTCCACTAATGAAGACGAGATATTAATTGATTAAACACAAATCCCTGTTCGACATGAGCCAAAAAGAAGAATCAACGTAAACAATAACAAATCTATATTTTGCAACAACCAGAACTGTTAATACAATTGAGTAAAGTGATTCATAATTGAAGGACACACACACACACACACACACACACACACACACACACACACACACACACACACACACACACACACACACACACACACACACACACACACACACACACACACACACACACACACACACACACACACACACACACACACACACACACACACACACACACACACACACACACACACACACACACACACACACACACACACACACACACACACACACACACACACACACACACACACACACACACACACACACACACACACACACACACACACACACACACACACACACACACACACACACACACACACACACACACACACACACACACACACACACACACACACACACACACACACACACACACACACACACACACACACACACACACACACACACACACACACACACACACACACACACACACACACACACACACACACACACACACACACACACACACACACACACACACACACACACACACACACACACACACACACACACACACACACACACACACACACACACACACACACACACACACACACACACACACACACACACACACACACACACACACACACACACACACACACACACACACACACACACACACACACACACACACACACACACACACACACACACACACACACACACACACACACACACACACACACACACACACACACACACACACACACACACACACACACACACACACACACACACACACACACACACACACACACACACACACACACACACACACACACACACACACACACACACACACACACACACACACACACACACACACACACACACACACACACACACACACACACACACACACACACACACACACACACACACACACACACACACACACACACACACACACACACACACACACACACACACACACACACACACACACACACACACACACACACACACACACACACACACACACACACACACACACACACACACACACACACACACACACACACACACACACACACACACACACACACACACACACACACACACACACACACACACACACACACACACACACACACACACACACACACACACACACACACACACACACACACACACACACACACACACACACACACACACACACACACACACACACACACACACACACACGATGCGGCAGATTTAGCTACTGAAGCAAAAGTTTCATTGTGAAATAGTAAGCGAAGTGGAATTCCGAGCAAATGAGGGAAGTGCAACTACCTCCTTCTCACATTTTTTTTATTTGTAATATTATTTCCTAAATAAATGCTCCTAAATGAAAAAAAAAATAACACTGTAAAAAGTAAAAATAAAGTGTTTATATAATTGGTTTTTACCTTAAAGTTATGCTTATCTTTCAGCTGGGCTTATTGGTTTGTGAATAAATTTTGTGGATAATTTTACAATATCATTTTCAATTGAACTTGAAACAAAATGAAATTGTTCGGGAGAAAGCCTGAAATATTCCTTAAAATTGGTGGGTTCATTTTCAAGATGTCTTAATATCAATTAATTAAAAGACTCTTCTGTATATCTATTTCTAAACATTACATTAACTACTTTAAAGACCAGTACTTGTTTTTCAAGGCTAAACTTATATTATAACGTTATCATATTGTCATCCACTTATCAGCTGATTAGACATGATCAACTATATAAAACAATTTACTATCCACCTACGTAGGTGAAGAAGCCACTCTCTGACGATGACCGCTGGCGATTTGAATCGTCAGCGATGTTCGTTCGACGAAGATCGTCGTAGCTAAACCGAAGCCTGAAATATTCCTTAAAATTGGTGGGTTCATTTTCAAGATGTCTTAATATCAATTAATTAAAAGACTCTTCTGTATATCTATTTCTAAACATTACATTAACTACTTTAAAGACCAGTACTTGTTTTTCAAGGCTAAACTTATATTATAACGTTATCATATTGTCATCCACTTATCAGCTGATCAGACATGATCAACTATATAAAACAATTTACTATCCACCTACGAAGTTCGCCGATGAAGAAACCACTCTCTGACGATGACCGCTGGCGATTTGAATCGTCAGCGATGTTCGTTCGACGAAGATCGTCGTAGCTAAACCGTAGCTTAAGGGATAGAACTGAGCAGCGAGCAAAATGTGCCTGCACCATAGTGCACTGAGATGACGACTGCTGGACTAAACTATATACAGATTCAGATTGAGGATCGCAAACGTACCCCAATTCCTACACAAGTTTCGGCATTTTTTTTCTCTTCAAATTGAAGTATTTTGAATCTGAGCCTTGGCTTTCGCTTATTGCCTCCGGTAGTCTGAGACGTTTTTTGACTATAATTATATGTGTACAAAACCGCCTTTGCTTATCATAAAGTAAATAAATTTTAAATTTTCATTAACGTTTTCGATACTTGTGTATCATCTTCAGATGTGAAGTTAGATTAATATGATGAAAACCTTGCCTATTAGATGGAACTTAATGTGGTAATTTTCGGGTCATATTAGTGTGGTTGTTTGGACTTAACTTAGGTTGATCTATGATATACATGCTATGTTAGGTTAAATCACTGCGAGTCATGTGATATGATCTAAAATATAAAATAAAACTGTTTAAGAATTGTGACCACTATTAGCGTAGTTATTGAAATGTGAACACTTTGCATAAACACTTTAAAAGTTTAAATCACTTTGAACATGTGTTGGCTGTATTTGCCGATTTAAATCACTGCAAGTCATGTGATATGATCTAAAATATATAAAAAATAAAACTGTTTAAGAATTGTGACCACTATTAGCGTAGTTATTGAAATGTGAACACTTTGTATAAACACTTTAAAAAGTTTAAATCACTTTGAACATGTGTTGGCTGTATTTGCCGAATTAAATCACTGCAAGTCATGTGATATGATCTAAAATATATAAAAAATAAAACTGTTTAAGAATTGTAACCACTATTAGCGTAGTTATTGAAATGTGAACACTTTGTAAAATCACTTTAAAAGTTTAAATCACTTTGAACATGTGTTGGCTGTATTTGCCGATTTAAATCACTGCAAGTCATGTGATATGATCTAAAATATATAAAAAATAAAACTGTTTAAGAATTGTAACCATTATTAGCGTAGTCATTGAAATGTGAACACTTTGTAAAATCACTTTAAAAGTTTATAATCACTTTGAACATATGTTGGCTGTATTTTCCGATTTAAAGTTCGTTGAATAGGGTAGTTTCTGTTGATCTTGATGTTTGACGTTGAACTAAAGTGCAGTGTCGTTTTGTCATTAACATGTCTATATTTTGTTAAGATGCGTGTTGTTAAGACGAGACGAGACGAGTTTATTCGAACACAGTGTAACAGTGTCCCTTGCGAGGACAACAGTGTCCCCCCTTAATGTGATAGCTATTATTGTCGGACCATCGGATCTGTGCCTCTTCAGCGCTGTCGTCGTTCTTGAAAAAGTTAACGCCTGTACTCACTCCATTCCATAGACAAATAACAGAGCTCCATTCCACCCGCTTTCCTCCCACCACGTTAAACAGCAGACCACAAACCTTGCCGAATAGGGATGTTGCCAAACTTCCGTCAAACGGTGTTATAAATAACTGGTCCTTAATGCTACAATATCATTTCTTTCAATCAAAATACATCTTGTATTTCTACATTTTTTAAACCTAAATCACATGTCTCGAATCACTTTCTCTCCAACCTTGGAAAATATTCCTTCTCCCGCAACCTTCAGTAATTTCTTCAATGTTGGAACTTCTTTCTGCACGTTGTAAAATTCTTGTATCTTTCTTCTTAAAATACATCGGTTCATATCACCTACAAGAATTAAAAGTTTCCTTGGTCTGTTCTTCACTGGTGATTCTAGCTTTTCATCTCCTGCACAGACTCCCTCTCTCCTGATTTTCTTTATTAAAAGCTCTGACCTGTCTATATAAATTACATAAAATGTATTATTAGTATTAGTTAAGTAAGTAATTTTAATACGTAATCAATTGAAATAAAATAAGCCCCACCTGTGATCGCAGCTGCTCTTTTCGTTGCCTGATTTATAGGAAACAGATATTGACCTGTTCGTTTCTCTTAATCGCAAAATGCTATTACGTACTAGCTTAATAATATTTCTTTCGCCACTCCGTGCTACAGTATTCATGTTGAGTTGACAACACTGGACTGCAAGTGCAAATAAACTGTCCCGCAAAAATACCAAAATTGTGAGTAATGGGGGAGAGAAAGGGAGAGAGATAGAAAAGAGAGAGATAGGAATGCAGGGAGAGAAATGAATTACCGAGGCTGAGAAGGAATTAGGGTTCAGTTCGTATATCTTACGGGGGCACAGATCCGATAGTCCGACAATAGTAGGGCTTGGATTTTGATGACCTATAAATCGTGAAAAAAGTCCTAAAAACAATGCATTTATGAACTAAAAATCTTTCAAAAATGCCCTTAAAATACTTTTAAAATGGTCTAAAAATTGATCTTACATAATTGGCTTGGTAGGAATATTAATATGTAGACTAGTAATTAAATTAAATTCTAGTACCAACATTCAAGTTTATTTAATTTTACATAATTTTTCTAAGTAGTACACTTTAATTAATTATTTTACCTTATGTAGTTTCATATAGTCCGCCACAAGGCCACTCTTATCCTGGACTAGCAGGTATAGAGAAGTCTATATTGAAGGGGTGGTTCGACTGATCCATTACGTGGGGGTGTATTACGTTAAAATGACAATATTTGTGTAGAAAAACGATTAAAATAATATACAAAATAGTGGGTATTAATTGTAAAAATTTGTTGAGAAAATATCAAAGGAAATAAATAATATTTTAGATTAATAATGGGGATTTATGGCCAGAATTAAATGAAAATACCCCAAAAATGGCCGAATAAAACAAAAAATGCCCTTATGAGTTGTAAGAGGCAGAAAATGCAAACAATTGCCCTAACAAATACGTTTTAAAACGCTCAGTTTATCACATAACATATAAATACTAAAGCAGCAATGTTTCTGGAAAAAAAAAATGCAATTTCATCAAAATTTTAGCCCTATTAGGTTATGTCCGTTTTCGGCTTTTCCTTTGAAAATTCTCTAAAGTTTCTTCAGTGGAACGGGGATACTCGGAGTGAGACAGGTGGCCAATAGGCTTGGAGCTCACATTAATTTTTTCTCAGCCCCAAATTGTCTTGTAAGTCCGCGTTTTCACGTACGTTTCAAATGTTTTCTCTCTCTCATTTCTCCCATTGATGTTGAGATTGACATTGACGTCACTTTCAAACTCTGTCTAAGCAGAATTACTAATTTCCACATCATTCATAATAAAATATCGATCCTTTCTCCCATTATGTCCTCACGATCCCTTGAACCATATTTCATTAGTAGGGAAAGGAAGTTCATGCGTTTGCATATTTGTTCTCTATCGTTGTGTGAATATGCTGAAAGATTATGTACATGAATCACAAATTTCTGAATACAATGCTATTACTTATGTTGTGCATAAAAGTGCATATTTTCCCTTTATTTATAAAAGCATCATATTTTAACATTTATGCAGGGAAACTGCTGCATATTATGTATGTTATTTTTTTCTCTCATTTTTAAAAGTGTGTAACCTCGTAAACACGACTAATTTATGTTTATGAATTTTGAACGTAACGATGACGCCCTCATAGGGAGCGTCTCAAGTTAGCCGAAAGTTGAAAGTAATAAAACTCCAAACAGCAAATTCCCTTTTTTCTGTAAGTCTAATCTTTCTGTACAATTTATTTAGAATGCTGCAATTTTTCGCAATTTGCACACGCATAATTTTTCATTTGAGCATTTTTGTGACATTTATTTTCCACTTTAAACCATGCTTAAAAACCCTGTGTACCAGAGCTTAGTGGCACCACAAAGTCATAAACACATTAAGTTTTATGTAAAGTATTTTGTGCGAGATCGTGCATATTTGCTTGTTTTCCGCACAGAACCAATACGCGATAAGTGTGAAATACCACATTCAGTATTCCCAACGTAACACACATAAAAATTTCCCTGTTCTTACCACTTAAGCGCGACATTCATTTTACTGCTTTAGGCTTTTAACATATTATTTTTAGAGACGTTTAACGTAGTAATAATTATAAATTGGAAACTTACCACTGCAATTTCACCTAAATTGCAATGTTAATTATTGTTTTTAAATATTTGCAAAAATTAAGTAAAGTCTACTACTCCACGAAACTTATTGCATTCCTGATACAAGTAACATTAAGGAAGCCGTGAAAAAATCAACAAGACTCCAGATGCGGATGTTATTACTGCAATATGTTATATAAATAATATTGTTAAAATATTAAAATGAAAAATAAATCATTACATAACCTTACCGTTTGTTTTAAGTTCGCATTTATAGACTGGGGGAAAAAAAGACAGACGTATATCACGGCCTGCTGGAGTATAGTAAACACAGAAAACATTTTATAGCAACAATGTTGAAGAAAGATATTTTGGTTTTCCGAAGTTGCTGTCATTAAACAGAAACCAACATGGAGATTTCATTGCAGCTAATTAGAAATTCGTCTTTCAGGTATGTAATAAACGATCTTCGCACAAAATAATGTACTATACGCGAGCGGTATGTTTGTTTTCATGTTCTCGGAAATTAAAAAAGCTCAACTACGTTTCGCTTTTTCAATCTTTTCCTCGACCATGAAAACGTCAACATACCGCTCTTGTAAGGTACCGTATATTACTATTTCACATACGAAATAGTTTTTCAAAGGATTTCTTTTATTGACTGATTTTCACCATATTTAACTATCCTTTCCCCTCAACTTCGTCCTCCTCTCTTCTGGGATACGGACAGTTGGTTTTTTCTTTCATTTTTTAGATGTAGGCGAATTACATATTGTCATCTTATACAAAAATGTTAAGCCCTTCTACCGCTGTACACTTTGCAGTCGAATGTAGGTATTCTTACAAGGAGAGCTCTTTTGTTTCGGGAGAAAGACATCTATAGGACAAAATTTAAAAAACAAACGACGAACATTGCACGGGTATTGGAATTAATGGGCTTTGTCTTGTGGAAACTGATACCTTCACAATGTGGGCGCAGCTTCGAGTTACCTATCTGCCTGGCTGGCTTCCATGACAACGAGGAAACAAAGGAAGTGCGCTTTTGTTGGGAACTGTCCTGCAAACAAAAGTGCCCGCTTTCTTTTTAAATACCTCGTAAGGAAGACTACGTGTTTTCCTTTATAACTTAATAGGAATACTGCAAAACGTGCTTGCTTCGATGATTTCATCGCAAAAAATTTAATAAACCGTAGTTAATAGTCATTGCACCCGAAAGAACTTCAGAAGAGTTGAAATGTGAAATTTGAATTTTTTTTTCACTATTTATATTGTTTTTATTTCTTTCTCTTCGGACTTCATCAAAAGCTTTCACAAAATCAATAAAAGCTATATGGGTTTCTAAATTAAATTCTCTTCTTTTTTCTAACAATAGTTTGATACTAAATAATGGATCTATACATGATCTTCCTTTTCTAAAGCCATTTTGACACTCCAGAAGGATGTGAACAAGAAAATTACCAAATTTACACAAATTCTAGGAATAATAAACAATACATTAAAAGCTAAATTAGTACAAAAATCTACAAGAATAAAAATATATAATAAACTAGCATTACCCTCCCTTTTATACTGAAGCGAGATTTGGACATTAAAGAAAAAAGACATGAACAGAATCAAAGCAACGGAAATGAAATTTTTCAGGAGGACAGCAGGATATACTCATTTAGACCGAAAAAGGAATGAAGAAATTTTAGAACAATTATAAGTAGAGTCAGTAGAAGAAAAACTTCAGCAGATACAAATTCAATTGGCTAGATCATGTAAGAAGAATGGAAAATTCAAGAATTCCAAAAATTATGATGCAGTATACCTTTTAGAAGACCTTTTAGAAGACTGGTAGATGGGGCCGAAACAGGTCTACAGAGGCCTAATTCGTGAAGGATGATGATTTATTTCTTTCTTTACTGAAGGACAACGATCCCTCAATTTATCCACTATATCCGCATAAATTTCTTTGCAGGACAACCACTTTCAAGTAAATGTACTTTATCACAGATCAATACTGGATCTTATTGAAATCAAATTTCTTACCCGAAATGTCTTAAATTCACAATATACGGTATGCGGCAAAACAAACGACACTGAAATTATTGCTCATCTGCTGTTCAGTTTCCCTAGCAACGAAGTATTTATTTATTGTATGTAATATTTTGACGTAATGAGAAATTCAGTGTTGTGATCATTCCTGCAATTATGGTTCTCGCAACAGAGGAGAAGGTGTTTATAGTAGAGCATTATTTCTAAGGCTAACTATACAGAGCGTTCCAGATTGATGTATACACTCTTTGAAATACTATTTCACAGAAAAGAAATGAGATAGAAATATGATTTTTGATGTTTTATGGTTTAGAAGGTAGTGAAAAGCATGGAAACATGTTCATCTGTTTATAACAAACAAGGCGGTGCAATTATCGTTTGATGAACGTAAGTAGATACTGAAATGTTATTGGAAAGGGAGAATGTTGTTGAGGTTCAACGACGTTGGAGGGTTGAATTTGGAACATAACCACCAGCAAAGATCACAAGAATCCAAGACAAGTTTGAAGTCGACGGAACGGTGCAAGATGTGTTGAAAGGGGGTGCAGAAGAAAGTGAAGTTCCACCGATAACGAGAGTGTTGATGCAGTCATGCAGGCCTTTGCACAATCCCCAAAGAAGTCAATGAGGCAATGTTATCGTGAGATTGGTATCAGAAAATCAAGTGTTCATCGAATTTTACGAGCTCAAAAACGGGAGCCTTACATTCCGAGACTTGTCCACGCACTAAATAAGGACGACCCAGAGATGAATAGGACGAAGAGGAAGTGCTGCAGAGTTCCCGCCTCGATCTCCGCATTTAACCCCTCCAGACTTCTACCTGTGGGGAGCTCTAAAGGACACAGTGTACGCCACAAAACCACAAACACTAGAGGAACTGAGAGTTCAGATTGAACATGTATGTAATGATATTCCATTCGCAACAATCCAGTTGGTATGTCGCTTTGTTGTACGTTGTTGTTGGGAGTGTACTGTGGTGGAAGGGGCCATTTTGAACATGTACGGGCTTAAGGAATACAAAACAGCAAAAATCATATTTCTGTCTCATCTCGTTGCTGAGAAATATTGTTTCAAAATGTGTATACATCAATTTGAGACACTCTGTATATTTAGAGCCCCTTAATGTTTTGTTTCAGTAAATGAAACTAATAAAGTTATTTTGTTACATGACTAAGACATTATCTAGTTGTAGTGACCAACTTCGAAAACATTATCTAGTTGGAATGACCAACTTCGAAGACATTATCTAGTTGCAGTGACCAACTTCGAAGACATTATCTAATTGCAATGATCAACTTCGAAAACATTATCTAGTTACAATCACTAACTTTGAAGACATTATCTAGTTGCAATGATCAACTTCGAAAACATTATCTAGTTGCAATCACCAACTTTGAAGACATTATCTAGTTGCAATCACCAATTTCGAAGACATTATCTAGTTGCAATCACCAACTTCGGAAACATTATCTAGTTGCAGTGACCAACTTCGAAGACATTATCTAGTTGCAATTACCAACTTCGAAGACATTATTTAGTTGCAATCACCAACTTCGTAGACATTATCTAGTTGCAGTGACCAACTTCGAAGACATTATCTAGTTGCAATTACCAACTTCGAAGACATTATCTAGTTGCAATCACCAACTTCGTAGACATTATCTAGTTGCAGTGACCAACTTCGAAGACATTATCTAGTTACAATGACCAACTTCGAAGACATTATCTAGTTGCAATTACCAACTTCGAAAACATTATCTAATTGTAATGACCAACTTCGAAGACATTATCTAGTTACAATGACGAACTTCGAAGACATTATCTAGTTGCAGTGACCAACTTCGAAAACATTATCTAATTGTAATGACCAACTTCGAAGACATTATATAGTTGCAATCACCAACTTCGGAAACATTATCTAGTTGCAGTGACCAACTTCGAAGACATTATCTAGTTGCAATCACCAACTTCGTAGACATTATCTAGTTGCAATCGCCAACTTCGAAGACATTATCTAGTTGCAATGACCAACTTCGAAGAAATTATCTAGTTGCAATGATCAACTTCGAAGACATTATCTAGTTGCAATTACCAACTTCGAAGACATCTAGTTGCAATGATCAACTTCGAAGACATTATCTAGTTGCAATGATCAACTTCGAAGACATTATCTAGTTGCAATCACCAACTTCGAAGACATTATCTAGTTGCAATGAACAACTTCGAAGACATTATCTAGTTGCAATCGCCAACTTCGAAGACATTATCTAGTTGCAATTACCAACTTCGAAGACATTTTCTAGTTGCAATGAACAACTTCTAAGACATTATCTAGTTGCAATGACCAACTTCGAAGACATTATCTAGTTGCAATGACCAACTTCGAAGACATTATCTAGTTGCAATGACCAACTTCGAAGACATTATCTAGTTGCAATCACCAACTTCGGAAACATTATCTAGTTGCAACGACCAACTTCGAAGAAATTATCTAGTTGCAATGACCAACTTCGAAGACATTATCTAGTTGCAATGACCAACTTCTAAGACATTATCTAGTTGCAAACACCAACTTCGGAAACATTATCTAGTTGCAACGACCAACTTCGAAGAAATTATCTAGTTGCAATGACCAACTTCGAAGACATTATCTAGTTGCAATGACCAACTTCTAAGACATTATCTAGTTGCAAACACCAACTTCGGAAACATTATCTAGTTGCAACGACCAACTTCGAAGAAATTATCTAGTTGCAATGACCAACTTCGAAGAAATTATCTAGTTGCAATGACCAACTTCTAAGACATTATCTAGTTGCAATCACCAACTTCGGAAACATTATCTAGTTGCAACGACCAACTTCGAAGAAATTATCTAGTTGCAATGACCAACTTCGAAGACATTATCTAGTTGCAATGACCAACTTCTAAGACATTATATAGTTGCAATCACCAACTTCGGAAACATTATCTAGTTGCAACGACCAACTTCGAAGAAATTATCTAGTTGCAATGACCAACTTCGAAGACATTATCTAGTTGCAATGACCAACTTCTAAGACATTATCTAGTTGCAATCACCAACTTCGGAAACATTATCTAGTTGCAACGACCAACTTCGAAGAAATTATCTAGTTGCAATGACCAACTTCGAAGACATTATCTAGTTGCAATCACCAACTTCGGAAACATTATCTAGTTGCAACGACCAACTTCGAAGAAATTATCTAGTTGCAATGACCAACTTCGAAGACATTATCTAGTTGCAATGACCAACTTCTAAGACATTATCTAGTTGCAATCACCAACTTCGGAAACATTATCTAGTTGCAACGACCAACTTCGAAGAAATTATCTAGTTGCAATGACCAACTTCGAAGACATTATCTAGTTGCAATCACCAACTTCGGAAACATTATCTAGTTGCAACGACCAACTTCGAAGAAATTATCTAGTTGCAATGACCAACTTCGAAGACATTATCTAGTTGCAATCACCAACTTCGGAAACATTATCTAGTTGCAATCACCAACTTCGAAGACATTATCTAGTTGCAATGACCAACTTCGAAGACATTATCTAGTTGCAATCACCAACTTCGGAAACATTATCTAGTTGCAATCACCAACTTCGAAGACATTATCTAGTTGCAATCACCAACTTCGGAAACATCAGTTGCAATAACCAACTTTGAAGAAAATATTTAGCTGCAGTGACCGACTTTGTAACGTAATTCTTTGGATTTATTATTTTTATTTTATTTTATTTGTGAAAGAGTTTTAATAAACGCATTTTAAGTTTTGAAGTAACCAATAAATCTGTTTTGATAGTGGGAAGTTTAAAGGCAGTGTTAGATATGAGTGGGCAATAGATGTGCTGCTGTTGGGACTGTAAGCAAGGATGGAAGAAATGGACAATTTTGTCAGGCGGAAAATTTTCTGTAAAATATAAGGGAAACTCTTTCTTTTCACTTAACGACTAAAATATAATTAATGCTGTTATTAATATCTTGCACAACCTTTGATATACTGAAAATATGATACTGTTATAGCGAATAAAATTATACAGTTGGAAGCCGCTGCTGGTTCCCACGATTCTGATATTATAAATGTAGATTTATTCTAATATACACTACAGAGCTCATAACTCTGGTGCAATATTGTTTTCAACTTTCGCCAGTATTATTCATTGCGTAGCCTAAATGTTACGCATCATGTATCACCGCAGGTCATATTTCCAACTGATGATAGACATTGTCATCTCTCATCTAAGTGGAACGTTGCTACGTTTTCTTCCTTACTGATCTTGTAGATTACGAGTAATCACTTTAGGCATAAAAAGTTGCTTGCGTGAGGTACAGTAGCAGCTGCTTCTGTATCGATCTGAAAGAAAGAGGATCTGTACGCGAAGCCATACGTGGGAGGATGTAGGTTCAAGTTCTTGTAGCTAACTCAAGTTGTATATTCTACGCCGATATCATCATCATCATCATCATCATCATCATCCATTATTTATCGTCTTTCTAAAGTGTGGTAAATTGTATGAAAATGAAACAAAAATAAGTAGGCCTACACTAATGTTTAATTTAAAAATGTCACATAGTGGATATATTGCACTCCCACTAAAATAATGTCGTAACTCGAAAATTGTAATTTGTTGAGATATGCTATTTCCTAGTAAAATCTTGATATAAAAATATATTTTTAGACAGAAGTTTCATAATGATTTTCAAATCTCAGAAACTATTGCGATAGTGAAGTGTACAGCGGCAGTGAAATTACTATGTTATAGTGGCAATGAAACGTTTCTAAAGTGATAGTGAAAAGTGTTTTAGTGATAGTGAAAATTGTCATAGTGTCAGTCCAGTCAGTAAGACGAGAGTAAAATTAGTGTGGCGAATGATTATCTGTACTAAATTTTACGTGCCCACGTACGGATTATGTTGTAAATCTGATTATATACAGTGTTCAAAAAGTATGGAATATTACAAAAAAAAAGTTGTATACAAAAGTTATTGGAGATAAATTATAGAATATGATGCCAGTGTTCGAAAATTGTTGGTAGTTATTCAAGGATACAGGGTGTGACAGTAAACTTTATTTTTTTAATGGCATTCTATATTAAAATTTACATATTTGAATCTCCATTAAATTTTACTCATTAATCAGTTTCGTGTCTCTTAATAATTTATTAAATTTCTTTCGCAGACTTCAAACTTGAGACAAATAAGTATGCAAAATTATGTTGTAGGCCATAAAACTAAACAAAACCAAACATTACAACAGATGCTCAAAATGAAAATTCTTCACAGCTAAACAAAGTCCCAGTCTATCTATTGGGAGAAAACAAGGAATGTCAATTTTTGGCGATTTTATGGTACAAAGTGTATTCTATAGGCGGCAACTGGAACTACAGAACTGTACAATCACAAAAAAGTTTTTAAAGTATAAATGAAAGGTTCGGGAGTAAAAAATGGTAAGTGACGTTTTAGTGTTTTGAATTATTACGTAGGTAAACATTATAGATGCAACAGTTTGTATAGCTACCAGGAAAGTAAAATCTGTATACTTCTGTCATCTGTTGAGATGCTGGAAAACTACTACTGCATTTAACACAGAATGTAAGATACCGTATTATACGCTACATATCTCATTTTTGACCAAAATGTCATTTACCATGTTTTAGGCCCGAGCCCTTCAAATATCTGTATAAGTTAAATAATTGGTACACTGCTTAAAAAACCAGGAATTTTCAGGTATTAAAACTTGTTTTTCTCGATAATGCTGTTTTGTGACATTCCTTGTAATCTCCCAACACCTTCAAATTGTATTGTAAATAAGTATTATTACCTCCGGGAAAGTATCCAAACGGATAAAGCAAATGGAAAAATATATTAATATGAAATGAAGATGATGAGGACAAAAAGGAGAAAAATCGAAGAGAAAATTATGAGAAAGAAGAATGGATGACTTTGCTTAACCCTTAAATTCGTGAAGTGTCCTATAGGATACAACAGGTTAATAGGCTATATAATTTGAACTGGTAATAAAAATTACGGGAAAACGGCTGAACGGATTTTAATAAATGACCCCTCATTTTGAAGTTTGGAACCCAAAGTTTTTCAGAAAAATAGTAGTTTTCAGTGAAATGTCAATTTTCCTACGCCATTTTCCTATTTTCCAAAATCCATTTTTCGTCAATTTTGGGAACTAATTAATGGTATTTAAGAATAAAACAAAACATACTACAATCTATACTAATAATAAATCTGTAGCCGAAATTTTTCTGGTAATTTTCGATTTTCCAAAAATAATTGGTCCTAACATATATAAATAACCACCCTGAAACCGAAAATCGCTTTTTTGAAATTTTTGTTTGTATGTCTGTCTGTATGTTTGTTACCTTTTCACGCGATAATGGATGAACGGATTTCGATGAAAATTGGAATATAAATTAAGTTCGTTGTAACTTAGATTATAGGCTATATGGCATCAAAATACATTATTTAAAAGAGGGGTTATAAGGGGGCCTGAATTAAATAAATCGAAATATCTCGCTTATTATTGATTTTTGTGAAAAATGTTACATAACAAAAAATAATTTGCGATAAGTTTTATTCCTTAAAAAATTTTGATAGGACTGATATTTAATGAGAGAAATGAGTTTTAAAATTAAAATAACTGCCATCTAAGGCCGTGTAATGAAATAAAAAACAAATGACTTCGTCTATAAGGGGCCTTGGACAGCAACAATCGAAAGCTATGAAAGATAGCCTACAGAGAATGTTTCTGTGTTTGTATGAAGTAATATCGGAAGCTAAATTAACCGATTTGTATAATTAATTATTATTTCACCATTGGAAAGTGTAGTTTCTCTAGATGGACATAATGCTATAATGTTATTATAGTAACTTCTGATAAATATGTAATATTATATGATATAATTTAAGTTATTTGAAGGGTTCAGAACCATAATGGGCCAAACGCCATTTACTGAATACGTAGAAAAGAAGGGTTAAAATTAAGTTATTACCATAATTCAATGGAAACATATAGCAAGTAAAATAAAGTATAGATATTAAATCTAAACGATGTCAATGTTCATTAAACTATGGTTGCATGTAATAACAATGAAGAAACATGTTAAAGGAATTGTCATTGCACCAAATGAGTGTCTCTGGACCGAAATGATGGCATTTTAATTATTAAAATACAATTTAAATTAAGTAACATATTAAACGACTTATCCTTCTATCAAACACGAATCTTCCCTGGATCAAATGTCCTATTTTAATTATGTAATTACTTTATATTTATTTCTAACGGGTGCAGCGGAGCGCACGGGTACGGCTAGTAAACAATAAAACACGAAGGCCACGACCTGCAGGACTGCTGACATATTTAGAGCTTCAGATGGCTCAGATTCTTTCACATCATAATGCCAATATGTCGATCTTTATTTTTTGTCATTTTTTGATAACGTATAAAAAATAATTTACAGGTCTGATTCTCTGGTGTATAGTTTTCCGAGTACAGCTGTGTATTGGATATTAATATCTACAGAACTTAAGAATGTTTTATGACATTGCCATTAAAAACGAAATATTATTATAATGAATTCAACGCATAATGCTATATTGACGATATGAAAGTGAAAGTTCTTGGAGATTTATATAAGTAGACGCAGTGAAAGAATATATTATATTAGATCTTCATTTCTATAATTTACTGAGTAACGGCTATATATATATATATATATATATATATATATATATATATATATATATATTATATGTTACTGAAAACTATAAAACGTAGTTAAGTAACCTTATTATTATTAAAAATGAAATACTTTTATAGTTATTAATCAAGTGGTATGGGTCATTTTCATATATTTAATGGCGGTGTGATATTAGTACGTTATGCAACGAGCCTGTAATGAAGGTAATTAAGAAGTGAGTATGGATATTTATGAAACGAGCGCAAGCGAGTTTCATAATTTTCATACGAGCTTCTTAATTACCATTATAGGCGAGTTTCATACGACTTTTTATGCTCGACCATATTTCTAACTTGATATTATTAATTTTATTGTATCTGACCTGGAGCAATGTCGCGTATGTTGTGAGATGTGCGCAGACGCGAAAGTATTGATTTTCTTCCGAGGAACAGATGTCCACATTGACCTTGCTAGGCCATAAGAACCTACAGACATAACATTGAAACTAAATTAGACATTGAAAAACGAGATGACAAATTGAATTTATTTGAATATTATTTACAATTAACGCTAATTATTATAGTAACAGAACATAACCTGTATTGGATTTCCAGCCTCCGTGAATTTTCGCTAATTCTCTTTCGATTGCATATCCGAGAATAATCGATACTTGCGGTTTTATAACGGTAGAAAGCTGACCTGCAATTGGCTGAACAGTTGTAACCTGAGTCGTCATTGGCTGAAAGACCTGACCTTTAATGAGTAGGTGTACTTTAATGACATGCATTAAAGGTCTGCTATCAGGTGTATAATTACTAAATTTCGGCATGGTCGAGCATAAAGATATTTATATGTCTGATTCTCTAATTTTTCTTGGTAGTAATTGAGTCATGCTTCCTATTTTAGCTGCGTCTTTAAACTACATCAAAATTAATTTCATATTTCTTTGGTTTAATCGATTAGATTCGCTGGCAAGCATATTTTGTTGTAGGGAAAATAGCATGCCATTTCACTTCTTGCTACCGTGATGAGTAAGTTTATTTCCCGCTACCAGCAACGAATGAAACCCTGAATCTGCTAACGATTTACGATGGACAATTTTATTTAGGGCGCATATAAGATTCTACAACTCTGATATCATTCGCCTCATTTTCCGCATGTCAGCAATAGATTCCTCACATCAGCCTATATTACTGAAAATATATGGGATAACATTCATTGTTACACATATTAATCCAACAATATTTGGTAGATCAGTATTGTCTGGAGGAAGCGCAAAAATTACAATTCCTAAGAAACGACCAAAAAGTATTACTTACTGATGAAATAAGAGGCCTACAAGATTTTTTAGTCGTTTGATCACCTCAGCAAGATCTCTTAATGGGGAAAAGTGATTCTGCCCTCTACATTTCAGGGTAGTTCACGAAACATGCAGCAGCTATACCAAGATGCTAAGTCTTTTGTTCAAAGCATGACAGACCTTACATTTTCTTAACTTTCACCTACAATCCGCAATGACCCGAAATAGCTACTGCATTACTCCCACATGAAAAACTCGCTGATCGTCCTGACATTGTTACCTGTGATTTCGCATTGAAACTCAAGAACTGAAGACGGATATGTTCAAGGAAAAGTATTTGGCATAAACAAATTTCAGAGGGAGTATGTTTCATTATAATGGAAACAAATAACTTTCAAAATGTCTAGTATTCTTCATTGAAAATAAATCTGAACAGTTTTTATTTGAACTTCTTATGGACTTAGTTTGCACTATTTGCTGCACAAGCCACTAGTATGCTATAATCTTAATGGTACAATAGCAAAAAAATTGGTAGGAAATAGTAATATACGTTACAAGAGCGGTATGTTGATGTTTTCATGTTCGAGGAAAAGATTGAAAAAGCGAAACATGGTTGAGCTTTTTTAATTTCCGAGAACATGAAAACAAACATACCGCTCGTGTATCGTACATTATTTTGTGCGAAGATCGTTTATTACATACCTGAAAGACGAATTTCTAATTAGTTGCAATGAAATCTCCATCTTGGTTTCTGTTTAATGACGCCAACTTCGGAACACCAAAATCTCTTTCTTCAACATTGTTGCTGTAAAATGTTTTCTGTGTTTACTATACTCCAGCAGGCCGTGATATACGTCTGCCCCCCCCCCAGTCTATAAATGCGAACTTAAAACAAACGGTAAGGTTATGTAATGATTTATTTTTCATTTTAATATTTTAACAATATTATTTATATAACATATTGCAGTAATAACATCGGCATCTGGAATCTCGTTGATTTTTTCACGGCTTCCTTAATGTTACTTGTATCAGGAATGCAATAAGTTTCGTGGAGTAGTAGACTTTACTTAATTTTTGCAAATATTTAAAAACAGTAATTAACATTGCGATTTAGGTGAAATTGCAGTGGTAAGTTTCCAATTTATAATTATTACTGTGTTAAACGTCTCTAAAAATAATATGTTAAAAGCCTAAAGCAGTAAAATGAATGTCGCGCTTAAGCGGTAAGAAGAGGGAAATTGTAATGTGTGTTACGTTGGAAATATTGAATGTGGTGTTTCACACTTACCGCGTATTGGTTCTGTGCGGAAAACAAGCAAATACGCACGATCTCGCACAAATTAAAATTTCACAATACTGTAATATTGTACGACATACAAAATATGGACATTGCGATAGTTGTTTTCTTTGCGGTCCGACACGGTTTAATAAACTAGTGTGAGAAATGAAGCTTTACATTTTAAATAATGAAACTTCATGGGCAGTTCGTAGAGGAAGTTCAGTCTGGCTGATGGAATTATATTCTTAACTTCTGCAGTTCATAACTGCGTCTTCAGGCATGAACTTCCGTGCCCTACATAGCATTTTCAACCACTAGACCAAGAATCTGTCCCCGATTGTTAATCCAGCTTTTATACATGTGTGCAGCTCTCCCCTCTTGCATCGAAAACGCATTCTGTACCAAATAGAGGATTAGGCGTGGCTATAAAATTGCTCTTCGGGGAACTTCTTCCACCCGTCGGCCACGAGTTGCGGACCAGCCCCCGCCTGAACGCTTCGAAACAAGAAAATGAGAAAGAAGGAAGCTGTGTCTCTAGTGTCCAACAAACAAGACCTCTGGGCCTCCTTTGGGGAATAGACTGGGATTCGAGACTTGGTCTTCGGAGAGAGCCCGCACCATTATTTCAGCCCGTACAAACCTTCGGCCAGCACGTCTCGCTCGCTTCGCTTTATTTTCCTCTCGTCTGTCGCTTTCTTTTTTTTTTTTTTTTTATTTCGTTGCCGAGCAACCTCCGACCTAAAGAGATTAAGCGGTCTTAATTAGGGAAGTGATACTAACGAAGACTCGGAGAAAGAAAACAACGTGCGGGCACCTGTGGTCCTAGTGCTGCTGTCTGGCGGCAATAATTCCAAGCTCTAATCCAACCGCACTCTTCGGTCTGATGATTTTTATATAAGTAGCTACTATTTTAAGGGACGTAATAACTTACCAGTTGGGGCTTAAAGCAACACAAATTAAACAGAGAAAATTTGTCTTCTGGTTATTTTAAATAATAATAGTATATCTTTCCTGAATTATGAATGTCACTCATATATTTACTTCTTTTCCTTCTTCTTCTTCTTCTTCTTCTTCTTCTTCTTCCTAATAATAATAATAATAATAATAATAATAATAATAATATGATTGTTTTCGTGGTCTATTCGTCAGCATCCAGGATTTCAGATCTGGAGCTCCCAGATTCCATTCCCGGCCAGGGCTTTCTGAGAATTTTCCTTGAAAAAAAGAGCATAGAGTATAGAAACATATGAATGCAGGTTTGATTGCTGGTGTACCGGGTTACTAATTAATCAATGTTCAAATTAAACACAATGTCTCAGGACTGTCGCTGGACACGAACCTGAACACACGTATCAACGTCATATTGTTGACAAGTAACGCCATCTATGAGGTCGACTAGAATGTACTAAGACATGCTAGAAAAAAAAAATAATACAGAGTGTTAGTTGAGAGACCGGAGGGAAAAAGACCTTTAGGGGGCTGAGACGTACATGGGAGGATAATATTAAAATGGATTTGATGGAGGTGAGATATGATGATAGAGACTGGATTAATCTTGCACAGGATAGGGACCGATGGTGAGTTTATGTGAGGGCCCTAGTATTTAATTTTAAGCCAACATCCCCTATAATTGATAATTTTTTCTTTATTTATTTATTTTGCCTTAGTATGTCACTTTAGGCCAACCTCCCCTATCAATGATCATTATTTCTTTTTTTCTTTATTTTACTCTAGTATGTCATTTTAGGCCAACCTC
Organism: Periplaneta americana; assembly: GCF_040183065.1. Classification (NCBI taxonomy): domain Eukaryota; kingdom Metazoa; phylum Arthropoda; class Insecta; order Blattodea; family Blattidae; genus Periplaneta; species Periplaneta americana. The sequence goes on along the minus strand of NC_091117.1, from coordinate 16,883,283 downwards.
TCCTATCAATGATCGTTTTTTCCTTTATTTATTTTGCCCTAGTCTGTCATTTTAGCCCAACCTGCCCTATAAATAATCGTTCTTTATTTTTTTTATTTTGCCCTAGTATGTCATTTTAGACGCACCTCCCCTATCAATGATCGTTTTTTCTTTATTTCGCCCTAGTATGTCATGTTAGGCCAACCTCCCCTATCAATGATCTTTTTTCTTTATTTCTTTATTTTGTTCTAGTATGTCATTTTAGGCCAACCTCTCCTGTCAATGATCGTTTTTTATTTATTTATTTTATTTTGCCCTAGTATGTCATTTTAGGTCAACCTCCCATATCAATGATTGTTTTTCTTTATTTCGACCTAGTATGTCATTTTAGGCCAACCTCCCATATCAATGATTGTTTTTTCTTTATTTCTTTGTTTTGCCCTAGTATGTCATTTTAGGCCAACCTCTCTTATCAATGATAGTTTTTCTCTATTTTGTCTTAATATGTGATTGTAGGCCAACCTCTTCTATCAATGATCGTTTTTCTTTATTTCGCCCTAGTATATCATTTTAGGCCAACCTCCCCTATCAGTAATCATTTTTGTCTATTTTGCCCTAGTATATTTTAGGCCAACCTCCCCTATCAATGATAGTTTTTTCTTTATTTCTTTATTTTGCCCTAGTATATCATTTTAGGCCAACCTCCCCTATCAGTGATCATTTTTCTTTATTTTCTCCTAGTATATAATTTTAGGCCAACCTCCCCTATCAGTGATCATTTTTCTTTATTTCGTCCTAGTATACCATTTCAGGCCAACCTCCCCTATCAGTGATCATTTTTTCTTTATTTTGCCCTAGTATATAATTTTAGGCCAACCTCCCCTATCGGTGATCATTTTTTCTTTATTTTGCCCTAGTATATCATTTTAGGCCAACCTCCCCTATCAGTGATCATTTTTCTTTATTTTGCCCTAGTATATCATTTTAGACCAACATCCCCTATGAATCGTTTTTTTTCTTTATTTATTGAATATAGTATACTACAGTATAGGCCTACCACGTTATATTTGAACTAGCATTTACAATGGAGTTGCTGTGTTGCATCTGAATTGGTTTGTTGGAAAACCATTAGTAGGCTTATGTGTCTATGACAAGGGAAATAAATACATTACAATTCATTGTAAGAAAGTAAGTCCCTCGCCTTAACAAACACCAATACTATCAATTAAGAGTCTGATCCTTTGCTGAGTGACGTCAGAATGTAACTCATTTGCCAAGAAAGTGACGTCAGATATTAAAATTTCCGTAACATTTCTTCCATAAAGATTTCACTTATAAAAAATCAAAGTTTAAGAAGTTCAAGCTGTAACATAGCCATTCTCAAAATATTGTTTGCAAATATAACGAATTCAAAAGGGAGAGGAGAAATACAATTCAGCATCCTTGATAAGAGAAAAATTGGTTTTGAACATAGCGTCTCTTTGTGTACAGTGAATTTACCGAGTATTGATCTGGTTTTATTAATATTCAGTATTTACGGGTAGATTCACCTGGGAATCATGGAAATGAAATATACTAAATGTTAACAAAAAATTAGTTTGCCTTTATTTGAAATCAAAAACACACAATATAGTCTAGTACCGCGTATGCAGACACCATGTCTATAAAATAATGTTATAAAAGTAAACTTCGATAACTTCGCTATCATTTAAAATTTTGTTAATATGTTTGATACGTAATATTTACAAATGTTGGTAGTTTTAAACTGATGTTGACTCACAAGCATGCACAGATGTTGAGTTGTTTTGTTAAAAAATGAGAGAGTTTTCAAGAGATGGAGTGTTATACCGAAAGAGAAAAGAAACAATGCAATTGAAACGAAAATTCACTACGGCTGATTATGGTTGATATTAATTTAAATAAACCTAATTTGTGAACCTAATTAAGTTAATGACAACTTAATTATTTACAAGTGAAATTAATAATGATATATTAACTTTATTACCACGTTATTAGAGGAGAAAAATTCGCTCCGGCGTCGGGGATCGAACTCGGGTCCTTGGTTCTACGTAGCAAGTGCTCTAACCACTGAGCTAAGCCGAAATTCAATCTACAGCACCGGATCGAATCCCTCCCCTCTAGTGTTTTTCCCTTTGTGACCTTACTCCAAGTTCGACATATATGTTGACATAAGTGAACTACCATTATACATGGAGCGCACTCAATTGAGTGAATTAGTGGCCGCGATTTTACAGAATTATGCACTGTTGGGCGAAGAATATACGTGAAGATTAATTTTTTGGGCTTACAGACTATATCTGTTATGGTAAGAATGATTATTAGAGGAGAAAAATTCGCTCCGGCGCCGGGAATCGAACATCAAACACGGACAATACAGCACGAGCTTTTTCAAGAATCGGTTCACCTGTTTAGATGTTAAAATTTCAAATCTTATTCATGCACTGGTAAGTGGATACGTCCACCGTTGTGGAGTAACGGTTAATGTGACTGACCATGACACGAACGGGCCCGGGTTCAAATCCTGGTTGGGATAAGTTATCTGATTACGGTTTTTCCCTCGACCCGTTAAGATCAAATGCTTTGTAACTTTAGGCGGTGGAACCTAAACTCATTTCGCTGGTATTATCACCTTAATCTCATTCAGACACTAGATAATCTTAGCAGTTGATAAAGTATCGTAAAATAACCGATTTAAAAAAGTGGATACGAGATCGATTTTGAAGCATTTCGGCTATATACTTGAGAAACTGTGTAATACTACGTCAGATTTAACTGGAAGTAGAGAAATAGATATTTGTAGTTTCCTTGGCTATAAGGATGGGTATGTTCTTCCAGCATGACGGAGCTCCTGCACTTTTTAGCCGTCAGGTGACACATCATCTGAATCTTACATTTCTGAAATCATTGCTCGGATTCAGTGGCTACGTGCATTGGCCACCAAGGTCTCCAGACTTTAACCCTGCCAATTTTTGTCTGTGGGAATGGACAAAACAAAAACAAAGTAGACATGAGGAACGAATTGTAATGAATGTTGCTGTCCACATAAAAGAACGGGAAACTGCATTAAACTGTTGAAATGCACTAGGTATACCATGAAAATAAGCAATAAATGTAATCAGTATCATTTAAGTAATTTGTCTCTCTTTCTTGACACTTGTAGCGCTAGTTATGCGTAACAAACAGCTGTATCTCCAAATCTATTGGAAATTTAATACATGTTTATATGAACTTTTTTACTAAAAAAAATCTATACTTCCATCCACTAAAATGTTCACTATTCTTCCTGCGTCACCATGGCAACCCTTTCTATTGCCTCGACATCCGACGTGTAGTAATAACAAATGACTGTAACTACAGACATTACGCGTCTGTTTATGTAATCCTGGTTGGCATGTTTTTGGGTGAGATTTGTACCCCAGAAATCCTTGTGCAGGAGATGGATTTGTGTTCGGGCACCGTTGGGCAACGGCCAGCCCCTTGCTGATGCATCCTTATTTCGGGCCCTGTCCCGTAGAATTACCCTCACTTCTATTTCCAGCACGGTCGTGTGTATCAATTTGCAGACCCATCCAATCTTAGACTCTGTCTCTTTCGATTGGCGAATCCATGTCTTGTATTATCCCTTATATTAAAGGACGCAGACCTTAGAGGGATTGAGAAATAGATCATTGATTGTTTCGCAAAGAATTTTATCTGTTGAATGCGAATCTGGAACTGTTTAGGTTCAAAAACGAACAGAACAGGGCAAAAATAGCACTTAATTGTGCGCTTTAGAATTAAAACGAGTGGCTTGTGCAGCAAATGCTACAAACTAAGTTCATTACAATTCAAATTAAAAAATCTGAAAATATTCAACATTTTAATGGAGCCTTAAGAACCATCATCCAGGTTTTTACAACCATGAAAACCAAAAACATACCAGGTTAAAGCATATAAAGTTCTAGCAAGACCGTAACAGGCCAGTAGGCCTAATACTTTGCAAGGACGATGATGATGGTGAAATACGAAAGAGCATTCAATTGTTTATACATCTCATTTATTTGTTTTCGCATCTTTTGTTTTGAATCGTTGCCTGGCAATCTGTATTTTTGTTATTATCAGTTGATTGTAGGATGAAAACACAGCTTATTTTGTGCAATTTCCTAAATTTAATGAATAAGGATGATTTCTACTCTCTCTTGAAGGATATACACTATTTTAATAGTACATTAAGCAACGAGCCTATAATGGTAGTAATTAAGACGCGAGCATGCTTATGAAACGAGCGCAAGCGAGTTTCATAATTTTCATACGAGCGTCTTAATTACCATTATAGGCAAGTTTCATAGGACTTTTTATGCTCGACCATATTTCTAACTTGAAATTATTCATAAGTATTCATGTTATTCTTATCTGACTGAGGAGCGGACCTGACCTTGTGCAATACCTCGTAAATTGTGAGATGTGCGCAGACGCGAAAGTATTGATTTTTTCCGAGAAACAAATGTCTCGCGCTAGTTGTCTTTCGATTGCATATCCGAGAATAATCGATACTTGCGATTTCATATTGCTACAATGGTATTTTCTGATTGGTGGAAAACCTGATCTATAATGAATAGGTGTACTTTAATGAGGTCCATTAACGGGCTGCTACCAGGTGTAAAAAAAATGTTATGTTTTATTTAACGACGCTCGCAACTGCAGAGGTTATATCAGCGTCGCCGGATGTGCCGGAATTTTGTCCCACAGGAGTTCTTTTACATGCCAGTAAATCTGCTGACATGAGCCTGTCGCATTTAAGCACACTTATATGCCATCGACCTGGCCCGGGATCGAACCCGCAACCTTGGGCATAGAAGGCCAGCGCTATACCAACTCGCCAACCAGGTCGACTACCAGGTGTATAATTACTACATTTCGGCATGGTGGAGCATAATAGTACATTATGCAACGAGCCTATAATGATAGTAATTAAGAAGCGAGTATGGATGTTTATGAAACGAGAGAAAGCTAGTTTCATAATTTTCATACGAGCTTCTTAATTACCATTATAGGTGAGTTTCATACGACTTTTTATGCTCGACCATATTTCTAACTTGAGATTATTCAGATGTATACATTTTATTTGTATCTGACAAGATCGGAAGTGACCTTGTTCTAGGTCGTGAATTGTGAGATGTGCGCAGACGCGAAAGTATTGATTTTTTCCGAGGAACAATAATGTCATTGACCTTGTGTAATCCCGTTAAACTTGGTATAACCTTGATTATTGAATTCGACATTGAAAAACGAGATGACAAATTGAATTTATTTTAATATTATTTACAATTAACGCTAATTATTATAGTAACAGAACATAACCTTCTGCGACAGTATTGGATTTCCAGCCTCCGTGACTTTTCGCTAATTCTCTTTCGATTGCATATCCGAGAATAATCGATACTTGCGGTTTTATAACGGTACAAAGCTGACTTGTCATTGGCTGAACACCTGTAAGCTGAGTTGCCATTGGCTGAAAACACCTGCACTTTAATGAGTAGGTGTACTTTAATGACATGCATTAAAGGTCTGCTACCAGGAGTATAATTACTACATTTCGGCATGGTCGAGCATAAAATAATTTAATACACAAACACAACTATTACATGAAATGCTCAATAAGTTTTTGTAGCTTCATTTTCTTCAGCTCTAATCGACAATAACTACAGTACAATATTTCGAAATCGGCTTGATCCATTCGCACATGTGTGTTTATATACGCATGAGAAATTAATGAGGTTAAACGTGGAAACAAGTCTCTCATGCTTGGCTTTAGGAAGGCGTGTTTTCGAGAATTCGCTTTGCTAATTACACACAAAACGAGAATATCGTCGTAACCATGGTAGCAAATTTCGCTGCGTTGTTGTTATTCACATGCAATTTAATGAAGCAAGGAAATAAAGTTTGTTTCTGTCTCGATTTAGAATTATAATTGGCAAATAGCGTTCAGCTTCGTGAAAGTTTTATTTTGACAACATTTGAATGAAGCGAAATACTAGAGAGAGATCCTTGAAAGCAAAATTTGAAACAAAATTAATTAACTCTTCATACAGGGTGTATCGAAAGCGCTAGATCACGGGATTGATATATACTTAATCGTCAGTAGCTCGGTAAGGTCATGATTAAGGAGCAGATTCCTATGTAATTAAATATTCTTTTTGCGTGTGATAAAACACAATTAACAAAGTTAGAAATTTCGAACATGAAGTTTCAAGTTTAAAACCCGAATTTTATTCCACATAAAAACACATATTTTCACAAAAAAAAAAAATGTAAATACATATTTTCAGGAAATCTATTATAAACACATAAATCTTTGAGTTTTTTTACTTAAATAATTTTTTTACAAGAACTTTTAAATATTTTAAAACTAAATCAATTATGTCACTCAGAAGTACGTTATCTTTTTAAGAATTCTTGGTTGCTTCGTATTTCTAAGCGCTGTGTGGTGTATCCGTGATCCATTTTTGTAATAGTATCGCCTCAAGTTCTGAGAACTGCTAGGCAGCATATCAGTGTTATTATTAGAGAATAAATTAACATGGACAAGGAGGAGAGATCTTGCAACACATAATTAGGAATGTTTGTTGTTGCTGAAGATGATTTCATTCCACGCTGTGTTTGTGAAACACAACAGATAAGAGCTCGGGTATGAACATTATTTAATTTAAACAAATCTATCGCCTCTCGCTCATGTTCATCAAGTAAGGCAATACGTCTTGTTGTGATTCCCTGTTATCGGGCTTCGTCAATCGATATCCTTCAAGATATACTGAAGGATGGTTGATTAAAAAACGATTTGGCTTTCCTATTAGCAAATCTAAGCTTTTTGTGTGACACCATAAAAAACTCGAAACATCCAAAAACCTGTTGTCTGAAACAGGGAGGTGCGTGCCGTGAAAATTAAACTAGACTCGCTACCAGGTTCAGAAGCACAAGTACTAAGGGAAAAATTCCAGAATGTGTTTGGGAAAAACAGTGGATATAAAAAAATGTGTAAAGTTTCACAAGTATTGGAGAATGTGACTGTAGGTGAAATTGACGTGTTTGTGTTTGTGACGTTCCTCTCTTTAAATATGCACGTCTGACGTCCTGTGATGTGGAAAGATCGTTTTCACAGTATAAGTCGTTGTTCAGAGATAATCGGCATGCATTTGTGATGAAGAATTTGGAGATGACCTTTGTTGTTCACTGCAATTCTCGGCCAACTACTAGCACCACTCAAGTGTGGTTGGTGAGTACCTAGTAACATTTTTTTTCCTCAAGCTAAGTAAGGTATTTTTGTCATATTTAAAAGAAATATTTTTTTTTTTTTTTTAGCAAATATTTTCATACTTTTTAGCACATAAAAAATAAATATATTTAAATTTTTTAGCACATAAAAATCCGCTCCCTAGTCATGATTGATTGATTGATTTCACGAGGGCTGGATGAAGGATGGATCCTTGCACTTAGGGCGTTTAGGCCTATTGTTTTCCCTATAGGCGATATTTCTCTAAGTCTGACGGGTGGCCTTGGTGATATTCGTGAATCCGACGCTGACAGGCGGGCGATCCTTCTACTGAAGAGTCGGAACCCAGAATCCGAAGCCCCAAGTCCTTAGAACCTAAATCAGCATCGGAAACCCGTCCTACAGTAAAGATTACTTCAGAGCAGTACCTAAAAGGCTAATTTGGCTGTCTCTTCAGTGTTGCGAACTAATACCAGATATCACCAAAGAGGGTAATATCAAAATGCCATGTATTACTATATTTTTCTTTCAGTTGTTACCCTTAACAACACGCTAATCCCTTATTCATATGTCGTAAAAAATCTTGGCTTCTTTTTTGATAATAATCTAAGTTGGAATTTTCAAGTTAAAGAAACGATAAAAAAAATATCTGTTCCTCCATTCACTGTTTGAGTCGCTTGAGAAACTTCTTGCCCCAGCAACTAAAACTTACCCTAGTGCAGACCCTAGTAATGCCGCACTTCGATTATTGTGACGTTTTGTTAAGTGACCTAAGTTCTGAACTGTCAGTCAAGTTACAGCGAGCTCAGAATATGTGCGTCAGATACGTGTGCAACATCCGACGATGTGACCATATATCACCGTCCTTCGCAAGTCTTTCGTGGCTCCGACTTAAAGAACGTAGAACTTTACACTCTTTGTCTTTACTCTTTCGAATTCGGCACACCTTAACACCAAATCACCTTTCGTCTCGTTTCTCTTATCTATACTCTAACCCCGACGTAAATACCAGATCACTTATCTGTGGCACGCTAAATATACCTCTTCATAGAACATCTTGTTATTCATAATCTTTTACAGTATCGACCTCGCGTCAATGGAATTCCTTGTCACAAAGTATTAGGGGCTGCAAGACAATAAACACCTTTAAGAACAGCTTAAAAGATAACCTTATTAGCATTTCACTCCAATCATACTGATTTAAACTATCACTGACTACATTGTTACTTCTTTCTTTTAGACATCATCCTGATTGTGCTGTACTTTCAAAATTGTCTCATAATAATCTCTTTCTATTATCTAATATTATTTGAAATATATTAACAACATTCTATGTACTTTAGCTTAATTCTGCTACACATTTTATTTCAGTGTTTAATTAATAGTTCATAGTATTTTGTTGTTTAATTCGTAAATAACTCTTGTATACATGTAACTCTAATCTAAATCAAATTGTTGAATTCTTTGTAAGTTCATGCATATATATATACCCTTTTTGCTGGTTGAGTGGAAGAGAAGGCCTTACGGCCTTAACTCTGCCAGCTGAAATAAATTATTATTATTATTATTATTATTATTATATTTATTATTATTATTATTATTATTATTATTATTATTATTATTATATTATTATTATTATTATTATTATATTATTATTATTATTATTATTATTATATTTATTATTATTATTATAATAATAATATTATTATTATTATTATTATTATTAACTATAACGATGTCTTGCTTATTTCCTTATTTCTCACATCTCATCTTTATGTTGGAAGGGGTTGTTTGAACGGTTATATAATTTGTGAAAGAGTAGCCTATATTTTCCTCCTGGACCTCTCGCACATTATGTTGGAAATTAGTAGATTAATATGATCTAATATTAAAATGTATTTTGTCTGACAACATGAAATTCATTAGGAACATTAAATCCAGACGTTTGAGATGGGCAGGGCATGTAGGACGTATGGGCGAATCCAAAAATGCATATAGCGTGTTAGTTGGGAGGCCGGAGGGAAAAAGACCTTTGGGGAGGCCGAGACGTAGATGGGGAAGATGATGTTAAAATGGGTTTGAGGCAGATGGGATATGATGATAGAGACTGGATTAATCTTGTTCAGGATAGGGACCGATGGCGGGTTATGTGAGGGCGGCAATGAACCTCCGGGTTCCTTAAAAGCCAGTAAGTAAGTAAACATTATTTTAAGAAATACAGGAAACGAATACACAGAATAGCCTCTCAAGTTGTTTGTGCATAAGAAGCTATTTTAATCTTACCTGTCCTCAATTCACTCCGAAGTTACTGTAATAACATTATAGTATTATGTCCATATATAGAAACTACACTTTCCAATGGTGAAATAATAATTAAATACACAAATCGGTTAATTTAGCTTCCGATATTACTTCATACAAACACAGAAACATTGTCTGCAGGCTATGATTCATAGCTTTCAATTATTGTTGACCAAGGCCCCTTATAGACGAAGTCATTTGTTTATTTCATTACACCGCCTTAGACGGCAGTTATTTTAATTTTGAAACTCATTTATCTCATTAAATATCAGTTTTATCACATTTTTTTTAAAGAATAAAACGTATCGGAAATGATTTTTAAAGAAATGTTTGTTCTGTAACATTTTTCACAAAAATCAATAATAAGCGAGATATTTCGATTTATTTAATTCTGACCCCCTTATAACCCCCTTTAATTAATGTATTTTGAATGCCATATAGCCTAAAATCTAAGTTATAACGAACTTAATTTATATTCCAATTTTCATCGAAATCGGTTCAGCCATTATCGCGTGAAAATGTAACAAACATACAGATAGACAGACAGACAGACATGCAAATAAAAATGTCAAAAAAGCGATTTTTGGTTTCAGGGTGGTTAATTATATATGTTAGGGCCAATTATTTTTGGAAAATCGAAAATTACCAGAAAAATTTCGGCTACATATTTATTATTAGTATAATATAGATAGATAACGATTTCGCGGCCATAATCAACAAAGCGATTAGAAGAGTTGAATGCTGCTGCTTGTTGCTATGACTAGGCCTACTAGAGACGTAAGTTCACGACAACACGGGCTAAAATGTAAATATGAATGTTAATTAATATGTCACTTATTTGTGTAACGTGTAATATTTAAGTAATGAAAGATAAGATAATGCATTCATTTCTTACTGAATGAAATTTGTGCATTGAATATTACATTTGTGCGAGATCGTGCGTATTTGCTTGGTTTCCGCACAAAACCAATCCGCGGAAAGTCTAAAATTCCACATTCAGTATTCCCAACGTAACACACACAACAATTTCCCTCTTCTTACCGCTTAAGTGACATATTGATATTACTGCTTTAGGCTTTTAAGATATTATTTTTAGAGACGTTCAATATAGTAACAATTATAAATTGGAAACTTACCACTGCAGTTTCATCTAAATTGCACTGTTAATTATTGTTTTTAAATATTTGCAAAAATTAAGTAAACTCTACAACTGCACTAAAGTTACTGCATTCGTGATGCAAGTAACATTAAGGAAGCCGTGAAAAAATCAACAAGATTCCATAGACTGGGGGAAAAAAAAGACAGACGTATATATCATGGCCTGCTGGAGTATAGTAAACACAGAAAACATTTTAAAGGAACAATGTTGAAGATAGATATTTTTGTTTTGCAAATTTGCCGTTATTGAGCAGAAACCAAGATGGGGATTTCATTGTAACTAATTAGAAATTCCTCTTTCAGGTATGTAATAAACGATCTTCGCACAAAATAATGTACGATACACGAGCGGTATGTTTTCCTTCAATTCTCGGAAATTAAAAAAGCTCAACTACGTTTCGCTTTTTCAAACTTTTCCTCGAACATGAAAACTTCAATATACCGCTCTTGTAATGCGTATTACTATTTCTTTGACAGTGCTTAAAATTAATAGCAGTGTGTAAAGTGATTAGTGATCACTTTTTTTTTTACGCACTAATGTTTTAAAGACTCACTTTAGGCATTGATAACAGTGGATAAAACGCAATTTTATGCACCGCTGTACAAAAAAAAAAAAATCCATCTGTGTTCCCTAGTGAATATATCAAAGGAATCTTTTAAAGTAACAGGTTGTTGTAAAGTGGGTCAGTAACAGAAAGTGAGAATGAAATGTATTTTTATCTACGTCACAAAGAACTGCTGTAAATGAATCCCTTATACATTCTCTCAAAGTGATCTGGCAAAACATTGGGATGTATTTATTTACCACACAGCAGTGCCGCTTGGTGTGTTTTCATTAACGCGCTCTTCTTTTATAAGCCTTGATGAAGTTTTCTGAGAGTCACAACACTCGAGGAAAATTGGCGGGCAACTTTTTGCCCCGTCTTCTTTGGCAGTTGTAATCGCCTTAACTAAATCTGATGAAATTATAAACTTAACATTCCGCAAGAAGCTTCGTTTGTCCTTTCTAAGTTCCTTTAACGCCCAAGGATCGCCTTTCAGGTTGAACCAGTGCTGCCAACCACAGAACGAGACACCGCAATCAAAGAAAATGACGCAATTTAAATAAAGGGCAGTCTTCCGTTGCAAACCCAGCATTCTCCAATATTTCCTATTTTCTGCCTTCCTCTTAGTCTCCGCATAAGAGGCCTTCCGTAAGGGGAGGGCGAACCCGTCTGTAAATAATGATAATTACGTTGTACACTGAAATTTATACATACACAAATTGAACATCGTTTTATGGTTGCTAAGTGAAAACCTGATGTGTTCTTGTTTAGAAATTATCAAGGCCTCCTGACTTTTAAACATGGATCATTAGGTTATTTATTCATTGTTTTTATGCATAGATTTTTTGTTGCAGTGTTTAACCCCTATATCCTATACACAGAAACACACACGGAATTAAGTTAACAACTTAATTATCTTATTTTCATTAATTATTTATTTATAATTATAATTATTCACGAAATATTTTCATCACTTACAATAATTCAGTCACGTTTCCCGCTCGTGAATTACTGATAGATGAGAAGAACTCGAAGAACACTTTGAGTGAATCACAGTGAAACATTTTCTGCGAGCTGGGACTAATAATTTCGGAATGTCGCTTCATATGAAGAGAAAATGCATTGCATCCTCTTCATTAATTAGATACTTATCTTTTCTTAGGCTTATACTTTGCATTTGCAAATCGAAACAGGAATAAAATATTCAAGCCAATACAACTATAGTTTCATTCCGAAACTGGGTGACGTATTGTTACGGATGTGATTTTTTTTTTGTATTAACAATATACGCGAAATTTGTTAGAAACTTAATTTTATGCATGGAAAATGCAAATCTCTGAATTAAAATCGAAAATAAAATTAAGTGAAATATATCCAAGAAATTTATAGAAATCGACGAAATTACTTCATAATAACGATATTTTCAACAAAAAAAGAAACAGATTTTATGGATAATTTACACGGAAAAGACTCTTTTTTTTTTCTTTCGAATAAAACGTGAAAATTTTCTTCGTTATAAAACATACATGAATATTCAGGGTAGAACGTATAGATTCAGGAACTATACTTCTAGAGTACAGCACAAGCAGACAACGTCATTTCTCTTTCCCACAACTGTCTTCGTGAGATCAAGAAGGCAGTGTCATCACCACCTCACAGTGGAATGAAATTGAATTATGAATTTCATTAATGATGCAAACAATTTTCTGTTAACTTCAAAGGAATTGTTTAAAAAAATAATTAGAAAACATACATTTTTTTTAAGTTTCTTTACGGGGGGAAATGAGTACGAAATTATTTTTTTTTTTTTTTAAGAAATATTCACTGAACTTAAAGAATTTCAATCACCGACATCAGGGTAAAATCACCATAAAATCACACCCCTACGTGTTACATGTGCTGGTATATCCCTGGTACAGCGTAGGTTCTTTGTCGAAAAGTGGTGGTGGTGGTGGTGGTGGTGGTGGTGGTGTTACGAATACCAAATAATCTACTGGTATATTTACCGCAACTTCTTAGGAAGAAAAATGTTCCGTTATAATCCGTGAATGCAGTACGTTCAAATACAGTTTAAAATAACACATACATACATAATAGGGCCAAGGCAAGACGGATTATAGAGCTCTACGCTGGTACTGTACACAGTTTCGCTAATTGATGTCTCTGTGTACGGCCAAGCGCCAAATATATACGCGTCATCACCATAGAATCTGCTTCTGATGAGGTCACTAGGCCGATATATTCTTACATCTATTTATACAGGCGCAAGACCGATGTGCAATTGTCTTGACTCATACGCTGAATTCAAGGGGGCCTTGCAAGATAGCTAGTTCTGAAGTGGAAACGCGTCGTTATTGTTTTCGTTGCCAGCAAGAAGAAAAGTGGGATGTAATGTGTGTGAAATTTATTGTTCTCATTATTCCTGGTACTTATTTCCTTTTAAAATTCTTCTGACGGAGAATTTACTCAAGGATTACAGATGATGATCATAAATTCAGTCTGAAAATTAAGTATGTGACGGGTCATAGAATTTTAAGGCCCATTCGCATCCGTGTATCTTCGCCCAGATTGCAGATTTTTGAAGAGAAATCACTAATAAGTTCTTCATGAAGTTTTTTGTAGCTGTTTGTGTACATAGTTACATGTATTTACGTTGTCGTATGTGGGTCTAATGGTTACCATGGTAGCTTTTGGATTCGTAGTTTCTTGGTTCAAATCCGGCCAGAACGATGGATTTTTAACGACCGTTAACATCTTTAATATTACAGAAATCTGATCATTTCAACAGAAGAATCTAGTCACTGGTGTAGCTCAGTCGGCTAAGGCGCTTGCCTACCTTCCTAGAGTTACGCACGGTACCGGATTCGATTCCCGCTTGGGCTGATTACCTGGTTCAGGTTTTCCGAGGTTTTCTCCAGTCTTAAGGCGAATGTCAGGTAATATATGACGAATCCTTGACCTCATCGCCGAACACCATCTCGTTAAATGACCTAGTAGTTTATAAAGCGTCGTTAAATAACCAATTAAAAAGTGTAATGACTATTTCGTTTATATGACGTCATTCCATTTTCGACCAGTGAAGTGTAATGAAATTTTGAATTCCAACCAATCACAGTCATACTTTGCGATAATTTTTGCAGCTAGATTTATCGCTATGAATTTATCGCATGGTCGTTCTTTTGTTTAGTCGTTGTCACCAACTGTTTCCCCGTAAATTGATGATCATGAATACATTAACATGCAACTACACGGTTAAACTTTTTTTTTTTCAACTTTAAAGCAATGAATGCAAGATTTATATTTAATATTAATTAATATATTTACGCAGTGAAGACGACGTTCAAAACGGCGCACCAAGTAGACACAAAATCTTTATGCATCTTAATTGAACGTACCTTTTAAACTTGATTCTTTCAATATTCTTCCTAGATTGCACGCATACGCGATTGTAATATTGAACTGTGTAGATGCAGCTTTAGTTCCGTTACACACTACAGCGAGAATGCGTTTGTCGAGCTATAAAGAATGCTTTCGTGTAGCACTGATTGTAAGTAACGGTCGAAATAAGGCACAACTGGCATTGGTCCTGCTCCCACAGGTAACTTAACCTATAATTGTAGCCTATAAAATTTGTATTTTGTGAATGAAATGAAACAATTAATAGAAAGTCAGATGTTCAAATTTATGTAACATCATCGCATATCAAACCCAAAGTGCTTGCATAGTAATAATAAGTTCATTGATCAAACTGCCTTCCGTATGGCGTAATAAAATTCGTGTTTTAATTAGGCCTATCTATACAGAGATGGCTTCACTGTGTAGCAACATGTCCCGCTGTGAATACATAAGCATTGGTATATAGCTGTCCCCACTGTTACTGTTAAATTAAATTATGATTTCAGCAGATAATGAAAATGTATTTATGTTATAATAATAAGAGAAAAGTGCAGTACATGTAATTAACATTGTTAAACCTGTATTTCGCTTTTCGTAATTGGCATTACTGAATAATAACATCGAATTTCTTTATTGCAATAATCGATATTCATCTACGAGTATTTCAACTTCACAATGTCTGAATAGGTTAAGTATTCGTTAATATACAATTATTAACATTTTGTGATGGAATTTTAGGGATATATTATTTACATTTTTATTTTATTCACGAAATAGTCCTAATAAATGTCACTCGAGGTCTGAGATTTCTCAGATAAATCTCAGACCTCTCGTGACATTAGTACAGAATATAGAATTAGGTAATTTCCTTTTTTCAGATATCTTACAAAAATAATAATTGAAGTAAAGGCATATTAGCTGTAAAGAGTTTGTGTAAAGAATAAAAAACTTTGTAGGATACATGTTAGCCATAAATGGCAAAGAAACATAATTTGTAATTATTCTTTTATATTTCCTTTCAGATTCTCTCAACGTCCATTGATATAAAATAGGCATAGTCCTAAACATTTGATGTGTAGTAATCAATATAGGATCTGTTTGACGTCTTTGTAAACAGTCCGGGTTAATAGAACGATGGCCGTGGTTTGCGACGTTGATGACATTTTTGTGGCATGTAAAGGTTAAACAGACAAGCACAGACGGGTTTGAAAAGTTGTTTCTTTTTTTTTTTTTACGTTTAAATTAAGTTTTATAAACTTTTGCAATAACGTGACGTCATGGCCGTGGAATGTACACAACACGGAGTTCCTTTCAGAACTTTTCCGATTTTCAGGAGTATTTAACTAGCTAAATGAAAGAGTTTTATAGCGAGACGTGGTTGTCCAAAACATAAAATTATAGTTTCGGAAAGCTCGTAAAAGCGCGATTTGCTTTCATTTTTCCGTCACAGGAAGTTAGAATGTTTGTGTTTGTTGTGGTAGTCGTTTCAATGGAAATATAGTTATTTTAAAACACGATGTAATTAAACACAGGTTGAGATTGTGATTATGTTGGCGTGATGTTTATATTTGTAAGATCTCAAGGCTGTGACATATAAAAGCCTTTAATGAAAGCCGTTCATTTTTAGAACAAAATTTACAATATTCATGTTTTTATTCCACCAGTAACAATAAAGTTCACGTCTGTTCAGAAAAATATTTTCTAATCACTTATATTACCCAGAATCTCTGTTGTCACAAATAAAGCGAAATCGTTTCCTATGTGTAGAACTCGGATTTTTAGCCTCGTTTAGCATAGAATGAAACATACGTTCTTTAATGCACCTAGTTTTAGGCAATATCATCGCTCGAGAGTTTCTCGTGTTGCATACATTTTGGAATACTTAAATAAAATTGTTGTAATCTATCCAATTCGAGCCTGAAAATCCTAGGTCTATGTATGTTTGTCATTTCGAGTAGGCCAATAAACACTGATTTCAGTTTATTTGGCTACAGACTAAAATCTAAATCTGAGGTTTCCGGCTGATATGTACAGACCCAGAAACAAAATTTGGGCCACCTAATTTTACTAAGTAGAGACCCAGAAACAAAATTTGGGCCACCTAATTTTACTAAGTACAGATCCAGAAACAAAATTTGGGCTACCTGATTTTTACTAAATTCAGACCCAGAAACAAAATTTGGGCCACCTAATTTTACTAACTACAGACCCAGAAACAAAATTTGGGCCACCTAATTTTACTAACTACAGACCCAGAAATAAAATTTGCGCCACCTATTTTTTACTAAGTACACACCCAGAAACAAAATTTGGGCCACCTAATTTTACTAACTACAGACCCAGAAACAAAATTTGGGCCACCTAATTTTACGAAGTACAGACCCAGAAATAAAATTTGCGCCACCTATTTTTTACTAAGTACACATCCAGAAACAAAATTTGGGCCACCTAATTTTACTAACTACAGACCCAGAAACAAAATTTGGGCCACCTAATTTTACTAAATTCAGACCCAGAAACAAAATTTGGGCTACCTAATTTTACGAAGTACAGACCCAGAAACAAAATTTGGGCCACCTAATTTTACTAAGTAGAGACCCAAAAACAAAATTTGGGTCACCTAATTTTACTAACTACAGACCCAGAAATAAAATTTGTGCCACCTAATTTTACTAAGTACAGATCCAGAAACAAAATTTGGGCCACCTAATTTTACTAAATTCAGACCCAGAAACAAAATTTGGGCCACCTAATTTTACTAAGTACAGACCCAGGAACAGAATTTGGGCCACCTAATTTTACGAAGTTCAAGATACAACCCATTGCGCATGTGCAGTAAACAAGAGCGCCTAAATGTATGCTACTTGTAGACAGTCTTGCGAAGTTTGTTGCCTATACATCTAGGCAGTATATCTCACTTGACGAGATGTCTGAGGAAGAACAATAATAGTAATACGTGTATGCGTTACAAGAGCGGTATGTTGACGTTTTCATATTCGAGGAAAAGATTGAAAAAGCTAAACGTAGTTGAGCTTTTTAAATTTCCGAGAACATGAAAACAAACATACCGCTCGTGTATCGTACATTATTTTGTGCGAAGATCGTTTATTACATACCTGAAAGAGGAATTTCTAATTAGTTGCAATGAAATCTCCATCTTCGTTTCTGTTCAATGACGCCAACTTTGGAAAACAAATATACCTATCTTCAACATTGTTCCTATAAAATGTTTTCTGTGTTTACTATACTCCAGCAGGCCTTGATATACATCTGTCTTTTTTTTTCCCAGTCTATGATGGATCTGGAATCTTGTTGATTTTTTCACGGCTTCCTTAATGTTACTTGCATTACAAATGCAGTAACTTTTGTGGTGTTGTAGAGTTTACTTAATTTTTGCAAATATTTAAAAACAATAATTAACATTGCAATTTAGGTGAAATTGCAGTGGTAAGTTTCCAATTTATAATTATTACTATATTGAACGTCTTTAAAAATAATATGTTAAAAGCCTAAAGCAGTAAAATGAATATGACGCTTAAGCGGTAAGAATAGGGAAATTGTTGTGTGTGTTAGGTTGGGAATACTGAATGTGGTATTTCACACTTACCGCGTATTGGTTGTGTGCGGAAAGCAAGCAAATACGCACGATCTCGCACAAAATTGTTTTTATGCATCTGAAGTCTGATTTGTGTTGCTAATGAGCGATGTATACAATATTTTGTTTACATCGTGATAGTTCTTCAAGGACTAATACTTGGAAGGATGATGACGATGATGATATTTCCATTTCGTACTATATTCTGGTGACGAGACATAATTATAAACTTTTTTATTTTCGAGATTTACTTCCTAACCTTATCCCCTTACTTGCTTGAATTAAAATTCCCGTGTTTTCCCAAATAGTTTGTGGATTTTCTCCCAACATATTCACGTCATCAGCATAAAGAAGCAGCTGATGTAACCCGTTCAATTCCAAACCCTGTCTGTTTTCCTAGACTGTACTAATGACATATTCTAGAGCGAAGTTAAAATGTAAAAGTGATAGTGCATCTCTTTGCTTTAGCCCGCAGTGAAGAATATTAGGGCCGTATTCATAGACATTTTTAGCGCGTGCTTCCGGTGGATGATCAGCGTTTTTGGTATTCATAAACCAGTGTTAGCGATAGGATATGATTTGAATTCTGTACAAGTAACCAGTGGATAGCCGGGGCTAGCTTAGTACGCTCCTCGCGCGTGCTGAATAGCACCCTTAGATAATGTCATAGCGAATTCTCAAATTGATCTCACCAAAAGTCATTCGTCCCATTATTACCAGTTTAATCAACTCTATAATATAGCCATACAATTAATATATGGTTTTAATAACCAGATTAAAAACAATAAGTTGTAGTACAGTAGAATAGTAATATATGTTACAAGAGCGGTATGTTGACGTTTTCATGTTCGAGGAAAAGATTGAAAAAGCGAAACGTAGTTGAGCTTTTTTAATTTCCGAGAACATGAAAACAAACATACCGCTCGTGTATCGTACATTATTTTGTGCGAAGATCGTTTATTACATACCTGAAAGACGAATTTCTAATTAGTTGCAATGAAATCTCCATCTTGGTTTCTGTTTAATGACGGCAACTTCGGAAAACCAAAATATCTTTCTTCAACATTGTTGCTATAAAATGTTTTCTGTGTTTACTATACTCCAGCAGGCCGTGATATACGTCTGTCTTTTTTTTTTCCCCCAGTCTATAAATGCGAACTTAAAACAAACGGTAAGGTTATGTAATGATTTATTTTTCATTTTAATATTTTAACAATATTACTTATATAACATATTGCAGTAGTAACATCGGCATCTGGAATCTTGTTGATTTTTTCACGGCTTCCTTAATGTTACTTGTATCAGGAATGCAAAAAGTTTCGTGGAGTAGTAGACTTTACTTAATTTTAAAAACAATAATTAACATTGCAATTTAGGTGAAATTGCAGTGGTAAGTTTCCAATTTATAATTATTAGTATGTAAACGTCTCTAAAAATAATATGTTAAAAGCCTAAAGCAGTAAAATGAATGTCGCGCTTAAGCGGTAAGAAGAGGGAAATTGTTATGTGTGTTACGTTGGGAATACTGAATGTGGTATTTCACACTTACCGCGTATTGGTTCTGTGCGGAAAACAAGCAAATACGCACGATCTCGCACAAAAGAATTTCTTTTTTCTATCGATATTTGCAGTGTTACTATTTCTATCTCATATTTTCTTTTAATTCTGGTACTAACTGGACTTTACATCTAGAGAGATTACATTTAGAGTTTCTTGATGAAAGGAAGTGGGAAGGGATGACTCAGGCTCTCTGTGTGAAGGGCATCCAACCCTCAGATCGAGAGTTCTCTCTCTCTACGGAAGTAAGTTGAAAACTTCCTATCCTGTATCGTTTACCGGAAACTCAAAATTCATCATCTCATTGAAAGCTAAACAAACAGCTGGATAGGGCTTCCATTTAGTATGCAACTTGTTCAGGGGTTTGCATAAGCACCAGGGGAAGCGGATAGACGTTATGAATTTCTCAAGTGATTTCTCTTACAGGGTGTTCTGTCATTAGGGGCTATACATGTTTCACAATTTACAGTATATTTGAAATAGTATTTTGTTAGGAAGAATCCAGCAATTTAATATTTAAAAATAGTTTCTCAATTAGGACACTTTAATACCCTTCCAAGAATTTCTATTAGAACCTCACTTACTTGTTCCAGCGTCCATTCTATAGAGTATTTCAAAAGTCAGTTCAAACGTTAAACCGCTATTAATATTATAATATTTGAGATAGGGGAAAAAACGAAAACATCACAGTGTTGGACAAACAACGGGGTTTACAAAACATTGGGAAGATGTCCGCCGTTCTCTTGTTCAACGTACAGCTTTCTGTCTGCTACATCATGCACAGCATTTTGCAGATAATGTCTTCGAATATTGGCAATTTCTTGCGAGATGGCATCTTTCAGTTGGAGTAGGGTTGTTGGATGTGTCAGGAAAACTAGTTCTTTAAGATAACCCCACATCCAAAAGTCGGCCGGATTTGAAATCTGGAGATAGTGGAGGCCACATTGTTGAAAAGTGCCCTTTGCCGCATTTGCCTTCAGGTATCTCGTTGCGTTGCCCTTAATCTCGTCCACAGCTTGCACAGTTTCTTCTCTCTCAACGACGATTTTAGCTCTGGGAATTGCCAGAAGTCGCAGAGAACCAAATCTGGGCTGTATGGGGACTGACATTTGTAGTCGGTACAATATAAAGTGAGATACTAAGTTGCAACTTAGTATTTTTGCCCCTATTACTTGATCACCTGCTTAAATTGAGTGATTTTGTAGCTTTCAGGTTCACTTTATTACTGGCAATACTTTTTTGAATACACGAAATTTACGGGTAGTCGTTTTGTAACTGTTAAGTTGGCAAAATTTTACACCTATATAAGAAACATAAAGACACTACACGATATGTCATCATAAGATAAGACAAAATACTCAATTTTTATTATTTTGGTCTAAGGAAAATAATAGTCCTTCATGAAATACTTTTTTTTTGTCACAGATTTATAGTACCATTTCTTAGTGCAGGGAAAATACTAGGCTATAGGCAACATTGACTTTCTTTCATACTTAAATAGTGCATATTTACTTACTGGCTTTTAAGGAACCCGGAGGTTCATTGCCGCCCTCACATAAGCTCGCCATTGGTCCCTATCCTGAGCAAGATTAATCCAGTCTTTATCATCATATCGCACCTCCCTCAAATCCATGTTAATATTATCTTCCCATCTACGTCTCGGCCTCCCTAAAGGTCTTTCTCCCTCCGGCCTCCCAACTAACAATCTATATGCATTTCTGGATTCGCCCATACGTGCTACATGCCCTGCCTATCTCAAACGTCTGGATTTAATGTTCCTAATTATATCAGGTGAAGAATACAATGCTTGCAGTTCTGTGTCGTGTAACTTTCTCCATTCTCCTGTAACTTCATCCCGCTTAGCCCCAAATATTTTCCTAAGAACCTTATTCTCAAACACCCTTAACCTATGTTCCTCTCTCAAAGTGAGAGTCCAAGTTTCACAACCATACAGAACAACCGGTAATATAACTGTTTTATAAATTCTAACTTTCAGATTTTTCGACAGCAGACTGGATGATAAAAGCTTCTCAACCGAATAATAACAGGCATTTCCCATATTTATTCTATGTTTAATTTCCTCCCGAGTATCATTTATATTTGTTACTGTTGCTCCCAGATATTTGAACTTCTCCACCTTTTCAAAAGATAAATTTCCAATTTTTATATTTCCATTTCGTACAATATTCCCGTCACGAGTCATAATCATATACTTTGTCTTTTCGGGATTTACTTCCAAACCTATCTCTTTACTTGCTTCCAGTAAAATTCCCGTGTTTTCCCTAATCGATTGTGGATTTTCTCCTAACATATTCACGTCATCCGCATAGACAAACAGCTGATGTAACTCGTTCAATTCCAAGCCCTGTCTGTTATCCTGGACTTTCCTAATGGCATACTCTAATAATAATAATACTAATAATAATATTAATAATAATATTAATAATTTATTTATTTATTTAATCTGGCAGAGCTAAGGCCAGTAGGCCTTCTCTTCCGCCCAGCCAGACTCTAATTCTAATAGAATACAATTGCTTACATAGTTATTACATTAATATCTAGACCATAAAACAACATGAAAGGAAATAATGAAAGTTGTATAAGTAATGTTAGTGTGACAATAATAAACATTGGTAAGAAATAGTTATTATAATAATAATAATAATAATAATAATAGTAATAATAATAATAATAATAATAATAATAATAATAATAATACTAGACCAGGGGTCTCCAAAAAGCGTATCGTCATTCGTGCTCTCGATGCTGCCCGCCGAACACAGTGTGCTGTAAGGCTAGAGAAGGGGAAGAGACTCGTACCTCAATAGATGGGAGCGGTCAATGGGGGATCGCGGCAACGGTCTGCTTATGTTTACAAATAATGACATCAAAAGAATAAGAAATATCATAGGTTTGTATATTATTTTGACATACTATGAAGCTGGAGCCCCGTCTGTTGCTATTGACACAAGCCATTGCAAATTCAACCTCTTCTGTTCTATGGTGCCTTTCAGTGCCTGGAAAAGATCTTCTCCAGTTGTATTTTGTAATTACATCTAGAAGACATTCAGACACAGTAAAATGTTCATTAACTCCTCGGATGAAAATGGCTAGGTGAGCTTTGTCATTTCTATCTGTGCTTTCGTCCAATGCTACGAACTGGTTAATTGTGGTTTCGACTTCAGATTTAATTGCATTTACAAATTTGAAATTCCTTCTCTGAACTGTAATTGGAAACAATTTACTTATCTTAAATTTTGACTTTGTTCTGGACGCAGTGTTTTACTAACGTCCTGTATGCACTATTTTAAAAATGATGCTTCTGTAAAGGGCTTCATTGATTTTCCAATATTCCAAGCTAGAACATAGCTAGCAAGAAGCTTTTCCTGTTTAAGACTGAGGACACGTGTGTGATTTGTGTTTGTATTATCTTGTTTTATATTTATAAAAATATTTGTGGGCCTACGCATTTCACCCAAAATGAAACGAAAAACATATGTTTGTCATGCGGAACTAGAGTGTAAACGTATTGTAATACACTGATTATTATGTATAACTAACAGTTATACAGATGGCCTCAAATTATTTTCACATGTCCAACATGCTTGTAATTGTATGATATTCTTTCTGAAGAGTCGAGTATTGTCGTCGCATGTTGAATTTTAACACACCCTTAAGAATTTTGGAACAAATTAAGCATATCACATTCTCCCCCAACACAAAAAAATTCTCTTCCTATTCATTCTTGAATGTACTACGTCCATGATTAGAAGACATTGTGAAACTGTGGAACACTCCGACCAACACAATGATAATGGCAGTCCGCCACTGCTCTTCGTTTGTGCATAAACACTGAGTACAGTACAGGTGGGGATGGGTGAGGCGGAGCGCGCTCAGACGTACCGGTTTCGGTTCCGTTCAGGGGCTTACTCGCGAACACGCTTTTGGAGACGTCTGCTCTAGAGCAAAGTTAAAAAGTAAAGGTGATAGTGCATCTCCTTGCTTTAGCCCACATTGAATTGGAAATGCATCATAGTGCATGAATGACATAAAGACAGTCAATGGGAAATGGTCTGTTCATATATTTTTTAGGGCCGATTGTATAAACCATTTAATCTTAGATCAGAGGTTAAATTGATCCTCGTTGTAGCTGAACTTGGAATTTTGTGTTGTATAAAGTCTAATCTGAGATTAATTTGTCTTAAACTAAAGTCAACTTTGACTGAAGAAATTTCTCCGATTAAGTTATATGATCCAAGTTCAGTTATTTCTTTTCTGTTTGAAATATACGAGTGACAGATTGTGCAAATAAAATATCCATTATTATTAATATTAATAGATATGTTAGGTACATTTATATATATTTCTTTCAATTTCTTGCTTTAATACACAAACATTCTTATATTTTATAAGGCTCTATCGTGTTCAGCAGTATCAAATAACATAACCTATAATTATATTATGTTTATAACAACCAATGGATATGACAGGTACATTCATAAATGTTCAATTAACTGTATTACTAAACGAAAATTATCTTTTTATAAAGCTTTATTATGTTTAGCAGTATCAAACACCATAACATTATCACTTGGAGAACAGTCAACCTTCTTCTTATTGTCCGCCATTATTTACACTGCACAAAAAACCAGTGTCTACAACAGAGTGTAATACGGAAAGTCGCCAAAAAGTAGTTGTAAAGTCGCTAGATTTCTCATTATCAACAAAGAAAGATTCAATTTTGTCACTATGGGGTACTAAAAAGTTTGCTAAATCCCTATTTAAGCAATATAAAAGTTAAAAGAAATTGTTGTTGAAAAAGAGTTAAAGTCGGTAGATTGGCAACACTAAACAAACCTGTATAACATGGTCCGCGCATCACGTATTTCACCTGTTTATGCGATGTTGCCAAATCCTTTTCACGTGAACTTAGATTGCATTTGAACCAAGGTAATTTGATCGCAGAAAAGTTTTATACAATAGAAGAAGTGTCTGGACTCAGTTCACTTTCCGATCTTCGATCAAAGTTGATCTTTAGTCAGGGAGTTTTATACAATTGGGCCTTAATAATATAATTTAACTACAGATAAATTTAGCGACCAATTTAAGATTGGGCTAGAAAGTCGATAAATATTGCATCCTTTTATCAGGTACAAGGCAATGCTAAACGTTTGGTTAGCAAAGTATGATTCCTCGTGGCGTAGAGACATATACTTTCCTCTACAGTAACTTTGCATGGACTTGAAAATGTCCGCCCTGCATGCATAATACACATATTAGGTGCGACAAAACCTAATTAGCAATTAGTAGGAGATAAGAATTATCATGGGCCTAAGTTAAAGAGTAGAGGTGCGTGAACGAAATTCTTTTATCTTGTTTCACGTTTGCTGACGTCAAGCACGCAAGACCATAGTTGCTAAGCAACAACGTGTACTGCACTGATAAGCCGCATTTACTAAATTTCGTTGTCGTCGAAAAGGGATTCTTAGACACAGACTGCAAATGTAACATTTATAATCAAACACCTAATAATGTGAACCCTAATTACGTCTTCGCCTTCTTCACAGCCTCGTTTCTTCCATCTCTACAGTTTACTACCACCTTCATTGCCTTCGCCATTATGTGCACCATCACCTTTACATTAAATCTTCACCATTACCATCACTTTTATCTGCACTATCATTTTCACCATTATTTTCACTATTTTTCACCATTATCTTCACTATCCTTCTCACCATTATCTTCGCTCTCTTTTTCGCCATTATCTTCACTATCTTATTGATCATTATCTTCACTATCTTTTACCATTATCTGCACTATCTTCATCATTATCTTCAATATCGTTTTCACCATTATTTTCTACCTTTTTCACCATTATCTTCACTGTCTTACCATTATCTACACTCTTTCACCGTTATCTTCACTATATTTTTACCATTATCTTCACTATCTTTTTCACCATTATCTTCACTATCTTTTTCACCATTATCCTCACTGTCTTTTTCA
The DNA here is from genome assembly GCF_040183065.1 of Periplaneta americana. Taxonomy (NCBI): domain Eukaryota; kingdom Metazoa; phylum Arthropoda; class Insecta; order Blattodea; family Blattidae; genus Periplaneta; species Periplaneta americana. Next base: position 16,857,476 of record NC_091117.1, on the reverse strand, counting down.
TAATTATCTTCACTATCTTTTTACAATTATCTTCACTATGTTTTCCACCATTACCTTCAATATTTTTCACCATTGCCTTCACTACCTTTTCACCATTATCTTCACTATTTTTTATTATTGTCTTCACTATGGTTTTCACCATTATCTTCTACCTTTTTCACCATTATCTTCACTATCTTCTTAGCATTATCTACAATATTTTTCACGATTATCTTCACTATCTTTTTCACCATTATCTTCACTATCTTTTGCACCACTATCTCCACTATCATTTTACCATTTCTTCACTGTCTTTTTCACCATTTCTTCACTATCTTTTTACCATTATCTCCACTATCTTTTTCATCATTATCTTCTTTGTGACGTTTACTTTTACAATAGCCATAAATACAGTAATAAACCTAATATATCATTAATTATATTAATTGTTCTTTTATGGTCAGGGCATGTAGCACGTATGGGCGAATCCAGAAATGCATATAGAGTGTTAGTTGGGAGGCCGGAGGGAAAAAGACCTTTAGGGAGGCCGAGACGTAGATGGGAGGATAATATTAAAATGGATTTGAGGGAGGTGGGATATGATGATAGAGACTGGATTAATCTTGCACAGGATAGGGACCAATGGCGGGCTTATGTGAGGGCGGCAGTGAACCTTCGGGTTCCTTAAAAGCCATTTGTAAGTAAGTAAGTAAGTAAATGTTCTTTTATCTTGCATCACATTCACTTCATCATCGCCTTAATCTTCAGCTCCATTATTACCATAACCTTCACTTTGTCTGCATCATGTTTACCTTTATGTTAATCACTTCACCTTTACCTGCATCTTCATCTTCTACATTATCATCACCAACGTCTTCACAATCACCAAGATTTTCATCGGCTTCACTTTCATCATCTTCATGTTTAAGACTAATTTCGTCTTTTCTAACACCACATTTTTTTTCATCATTATCTTTTTCTCCGGTACTATCTATTTTTGCAGCGCCATCTTTTCCTGCAGCGCCATCTTTCTCTCACCATCATAATTTTAATAACCATAATATTTTTAATCGCACATCATGTTTTTAATCGCCAGTCATTCTTTAAAGACCACCGTATTTTTAATTTACCGTAAAACAAAAGGTACAAGGGATGCAATTGGACTACTAAGAACCATCGTCGAAAATTACTTAGAGAAGAGTAAAGAAGTGTATGTAGTATTTGTGGACCTAGAAAAGGCGTTTGACCGAGTAAATTGGAACAAACTGATGGACATCCTGAAGAAAATAACTGTGGATCGGAAATACACGAGCGTGTTTTAATAACGTATATACAAAACAACGAGTCAAAGTCAGGATAGGAGAAGAAATGTTTGAAGGAAGTGAAATAGGGAGAGGAGTACGACAAGGATGTCCTTTATCATCTACTCTGTTCAACATCTATTTGGAGGATTTAGTGAAGAACTGTTTTCAGAACATGGAAGGTGTAAAAGCAGCATTTGACTATTTTATTGAACAAACACTATTGGACAGTAGCGGCGATGTGGTTGGCATGAGTTTGGTGCCTTTTACTACCACGACACAGAATTTTTTCTTACCGTAACCACATCATACAGAAAGTTAGTCGCGCAAATATATTTGTGGAAAGCTGAATTCTGTGTTTATTCTCATGGTTATTACACTTTCACTAGATATGTCGTTGGGTGGAGGAAGTTAAAAATGCGAGAAGGAAGTTGACATATTGACTCAGCGATAAGCCAACAATAGCTCTTTACTTAAAGGAAGTTCTATAATAACCACGGAATGTTACTATAGGGGAAGGTGTTGTACCTTGGGTCATTTTTACATTTAATTTCTATTTTTACCATATTATGATTGTTAGGTTGTCCAAATTATAAAATAAGATGAAGCTACTCTTTGAGATATCATTGGTAATCTTTATTTACGAATTTAATTACTTTGATAATTTTTATATTCAATTAAATGTATACAAGTATAATGGACCAAGGTACAACATGAGGTTATACCTTGGGTCACCCCATGTTGTACCTTGGGTCACATTATAAATTTAGCCTACAAGAAAAGAAACAAGAATACAAATTGTGGATAAAAATAAATATGAATGCAAAGTGTACATATTAATCTAAAAGTCACGAAACTTCTGGAATATAATAATAATGATTTATAATAATAATGATTTATTTTAGCTGGCAGAGTTAAGGCCGTAAGGCCTTCTCTTCCACTCAACCAGCAAAAAGTGTATATACATATGCATGAACTTACAAAGAATCCAACAATTTGATTTAGATGAGAGTTACATGTATACAAAAGTTATTTACAAATTAAACAACAAAATACTATGAACTATTAATTAAGGACTGAAATAAACTGTGTAGCAGAATTAAACTAAAATACATAGAATGTTAATATATTTCAAATAATATTAGATAATAGAAAGAGATTATTACGAGACAATTAAAATACGGCACAATCAGGATGATGTCTAAAGAAAAAAGTAACAATGTAGTCAGTGATAGTTTAAATCAGTATGATTGGAGTGAAATGCTAATAAGGTTATCTTTTAAGCTGTTCTTAAAGGTGTTTATTGTCTTGCAGCCCCTAATAGGCCCCTATAATAGGAAACAAATTAAAGATACAATTTCTTTGCAACATGTTCATGCAATAATGCATTTTAAGCAGATAACAAACACAAAATCGATCTACTTAACATCATAACTACTGAAATCAACTGCGAATTGTAGTTGGGAAGTTTCTCTCTTAGATTAACCTTGTTGGTAGGGAGGTGGTAGCCTCATGACTAAGCCACATGTCGCCAGCTTTTTTCTCGATTTTCCAGTTCTCTGGAATAGCCAAATTATTTTCATATCTATACTGATATGCAAGTCTCAGAACTTCATTTACATTTAGACCGTAATGTAGCCTTGCTGCCTGATCCAAATACTCTACTAATTCAATCTCTTATGGCAAAGTAAACACTTTCTTCACGTCATTGTTAGCTCTGTACACAATCTCATTTTCATTAGAATCCTGCATATTTTTTAAGTGCCTAGACAACGTAGTTTTCGAAATATCCTAATTTTTGGCAGCAGTTCGCACTTTAGTTCCATTTGTTAACACATCCTTTATAGCCATGCGAAGTGCTTCTACATCTACTTTTTCCCGCTTTTTTCCATTCTTGCTTCTTGGCATGGTTCTATAAAAGTATGACGATATAATATTTCCAACATATTGAGCAATAAACTATATTAAATTAACTAATAATTTATAATGATTTGTACACTTCTGCTCATCATCAGTTCAATGTTGTACCTTGGGTCGACCCAAGGTACAACGCTTCAAGTGGACCGAGGTATAACTACTGCTCATTGTGAACTGAACATCATGTTTCAAAAGTTAGGTTATATTCTAACAATAACGTAATATACCATTCGAACAAGAAAGAAACAAAGATTTTACCTTACTATTGGAAATGTCTTGAATTATAACACAGCCCCGTAAAAAAAATAAAGATCACACTACAAACAAAATACTTTCTGAGATCAAAAACAAATTTCTTCACAAAGAAAGCAAACCACTGTATCTGAAGATCACCAAAGCTTTGTGAGAGGACTCTTGTGTACAGATATGTAACTTGATTGTAATACTTTATTTTTCAAAACACAAATGGCAGAGAAATGATGAATGACCCAAGGTACACCACCTTCCCCTATATAATCAGCGGTACTTTCAGATTCCCTTACAAAAAATACTAAATAAATCCACGTTCTATTTCTGCTTTGACGTAAGCAGGTAAGACGTAAAAAAAAAGTTTACACACGTATCACGATGGAACTAGATTCAGTTTCCATGGTAAAAACTTTTTTTTTTTAACAGGCGACTTATCGGGGCCTATCTTCTTTTGTTTCATAATGCTATGCAGCACATGTTGGACTTCTGTTGTCATGGACGGAGTTTATTACCATAGTAATACAGCTTCTGTAATTGCCTAACCAGCAAGGGGCAATGGATTTTAAAAATGCATGCAATGTTTCCTGGGCTCGCAGAGTTCGTTCCAAAGATATGATCACGTAACATAGAAGCGCAGTTCACAACAGAGCGTATGTACCGAGAGAGTTCAGTTCTATGTAAATTCTGATATTCTCACAACAGAATGACAAAAAATTTCCTTCCATCTTTGACATCATATATAATAGAATTGCGGTATGAATGTTGTAGTCGTCACGTAGGATATTTAAGCCACTTTTTGTGGGTCTAGTTTCTCAGTATTTCTTAAGAGGATTGCACACCACAAGTTTTCTACAGTGTGTGTCGTAAAATGACGACAGATTTTATTTCTGCATTAATCTGGAAGTCATGAACGTATTTATGGGAACTGTTCAGTAAACAACAATGGCTGATAAACGTCGTATGAGTATTGAACAATGAGCTAAAAATAGTTTCGCTGTGTGCTGAGTTGAGGAGTTGATTTAGTTCAGAAGAGTTTTAAAGTTCACTATAACACAAGGTGGGTCCCATGCAGAAACACCGTTCTGAATACACACAAGAGATTTGAAGAAGAATAAGGAGAAGAAGGAGGAGAAAGAGGAGAAGGATAGGAAGAAAAGGAGGAGGAGAAGAAAAGGAGGAGGAGAAGAAAAGGAGGAGGAGAAGAAAAGAAGAAAAGGAGGAGAAGGAGAAGAGGAGGAGGAGAAGAGGAGGGGAGGAGGGGAGGAAGAGAAGAAGAGGAGGGGAGGAGGAGAAGAAAAGGAGGGGGAGACGAAAAGGAGGAGGAGAAGAAGAAGAAAAGGAGGGGGAGGAAGAGGAGAAGAAAAGGAGGAGGAGAAGAAAAGGAGGAGAAGAAAAGGAAGAGAAGAAGAAAAGGAGGAGAAGAGGAGGAGAAGAAAAGGAGGGGAGGAAGAGGAGAAGAAAAGGAGGAGAAGAAGAAAAGGAGAAGAAGAAAAGGAGGGGGAGGAAGAGGAGAAGAAAAGGAGGAGAAGAAGAAAAGGAGGAGGAGAAGAAAAGGAGGAGGAGAAGAAGAAAAGGAGAAGGAGGAGAAGAAAAGGAGAAGGAGGAGAAAAGGAGAAGAGAGAAGAAAAGGAGGGGAGGAGAAGAAAAGGAGGAGGAGGAGAAGAAGAGAAAAGGTGTATTGGAACCAAAGCGTCCACGTCAGCCTTAGGGGTTCATATCCCATTTATAGAGGAAATGTGTTGGAAATAAAATCAAGTGAAGTTGAAACAAACATGACACATGACTGACTTAAAATGGAACAAAGAAATTGGGAGTCTCTTACTACACGAATGACAATCACAGATGTCAATTGAGAAAACAGTACTAAATAGTACTCAGAGATGGCAGGGCAAACAGACTGTAGTGTCGAATTCACTGTATAGGTGGAAATAGTGTCTTTGAGAGAATTTGTGGACATAGAGTCTTTGAGAGAATTGGATGAAAAATTTGACCGTGAGCAAGGAGCCAACTTCATAAAATATTTAACAAAACTTTCAATATATTTATTGTACAATAAATTTAACGAAAAATTTGACAGTGAACAATAGGCATAAGACTTTCTGCACGGAATATTTCGCAATCGGATGATTTCTATCACATTTTCTGTGGTACATCATTGTGGATACTACTGGCCATTATGTAGCCCAAATTTTAGCCCTTGTGATTATTTCTTGTGGGGAGTTCCCAAGGATTAAGGTTTTACTCATCAACCTCAGGATACGCAAGAGCTTCGGTAAACAATATTGAAAGTCTGGTGCTGAGGAGTTGTTTCCTATTTCTTCATCTGGGAGCAATACAGCAACGTAATGGTGATTCACATCGAATATATTCTTCATGTCTAAACATTTTGCAAAGCTCAAGTTGTCTTAATATACAGTAATTTGAATTGCAAAGTTACAGTGAAATTTCTTTTTGAAACTTGAAAAAAAAAATGTGTCATCATTTCCCGGCCCACGCTGTAGATACCAGGTATGCACAGCTTTCTCGCTCGCATGATGGGCAACTGCGAGTGAATATGACTGTGACAAGGGTTGCTTGAAAAAGTAGGGAAGGGGCAGCACCATTGGATACTAGTGTCTGTGACAGGTGCCAGCGTCCATTGAAAGAATTGGCTCTGACAACTCATTTGAGAGTTGGGGAGGATGAATTTCAGAACTTTACCTGTCTATTCCCATTGCCGGGCTTTGTTTATGTTCGTATGACGACGTTTTCAACTCCGGGGTTAATAATAATAATAATAATAATAATAATAATAATAATAATAATAATAATAATAATATAATAATAATATTAATATAATTATAATATAATAATAATATTAATATAATAATAATATAATAATATTAATATAATAATAATATTAATATAATAATATAATAATATTAATATAATACTAATAATAATAATAATAATAATAATAATAATTCGAGGGTTGAGCTGTTTTGGCCCTTTCCGCCTCCAAGTTGTTTTCTTATAGGATTTGAGTAATGAGTCTTTCCCCTGAAAGCGCAACCAACGCTAAGCAGAATAGACCTTTGGTGGGGCTGCCACCTTTGAGTTTTAGGTCTAGCTTCTTGATGTATTAATCCCATGAAAAGGCTTGCCACTTCAGTCTACTCTTGGTTCCAGTTGCCGTTGTGATCTTAATGTGTGTAATCAATGTAACATGATTGAAGTATGTAGTGCTATTTGAAAAATTAATGACGTCACGTGTATCTTGTACCATAATGTAGTTACATGCACCAAATCTCCACACTCATGTTAGCCCCTCGTTCTAATATAACACTCGAAAGCAAAAATTCCAATACCTTTGCAAACAAAAACGTTATAGGTGTACAATATAAATGGGACACCCTGTATAATTATTTATTAACAATTTTTTTTTTGTTCATTGATGAGCCCAATCTAGGCTGCCCCCAATTTTGTGTCATGGACTGTATTTATGTTCTATTTAGGAATGATCTGTATAGCGCTAAATGCGTTGATCGATCAATAGATTGGCAGAAAAAATATTAAACGTTTTAGAGAGCGATGTTAGAAAGTGACGCTGTCTACCCCTATGCCTCGCTACTGCCGGGCGTTTGTAACTTGTTCATAAATTAATAAATGAAACTTTTATGTCATCTTTTGCCTTTTATAAGGAAATTCAATGCATTTTAAGGTGATTTTATACATATTTTGAAGCACCTTCATGTATTAAGACTACTTACGTACTGGAATTTAAGGAACTCGGAGGTTCATTGCCGCCCTCATAGGCTATACTCCCGCCATTGGTCCCTATCATGAGCAACATTAATCCAGTCTCTATCATCATATCCCACCTCCCTCAAATCCATTTTAATAATATCCTCCCATCTATGTCTCGGCTTCCCCAAAGGTTTTTATCCCTCCGGCCTCCCAACTAACACTCTATATGCATTTCTGGATTCGCCCATACGTGCTACATGCCCTGCCCATCTCAAACATCTGGATTTAATGTTCCAAATTATATCAAGTGAAGAATACAATGCGTGCAGTTCTGTGTCGTGTAACTTTCTCCATTCTTCTGTAAATTCATCCCTCTTAGCCCCAAATATTTTCCTAAGAACCTTATTCTCAAACACGCTTAACCTCTGTTCCTCTCTCAAAGTGGGAGTCAAAGTTTCACAACCATAAAGTACAACCGGTAATATAACTGTTTTATAAATTCTAACTTTCAGATTTTTTGACAGCAGACTGGATGATAAAAGCTTCTCAACCGAATAATAACAGGCATTTCCCATACTTATTCTGTGTTTAATTTCCTCCCGAGTGTCATTTATATTTGTTACTGTTGCTCCAAGATATTTGAATTTTTCCACCTCTTCTAAGGATAAATCTCCAATTTGTATATTTCCATTTGGTACAATATTCTGATCACGAGACATAATCATATACTTTGTCTTTTCGGGATGTACTTCCAAACCTATCGCTTTACTTGCTTCAAGTAAAATTTCCGTATTTTCCCTAATTGTTTGTGGATTTTCTCCTAACATATTCACGTCATCCGCATAGACAAGTAGCTGATGTAACCCGTTCAATTCCAAACCCTGTCTGTTAAGGCTGGTTCATAATGAACCGGAAACGGAAATGACATCGAGAACGAGAATGGAAATATTGTTAAATAAATGTGAACATTCACAATTAACTACTGCGAATGCTCACATGTAAACGCATTTAGCTCGACCATGCTGAAATGTAGTAATTATACACCTTGTAGCAGTCCTTTAATGCATGTCATTAAACTACACCTATTCATTAAAGTTCAGGTTTTCGATTATTCTCGGATATACAATCGAAAGACAACTAGCAAAACGTCACCCAGGCTGGAAATCCAATACTGTCGCAGAAGGTTATGTTCTGTTACTATAATAATTAGCGTTAATTGTAAATAATATTCAAATAAATTCAATTTGTTATCTAGTTTTTCAATGTCGAATTCAGTTTCAAGGTTATATCAAGTTTAACATTTATCTTACTAGATTATATCAAGGTCGTCGACATTCGTTGCCCGGAAAAAATCAATACTTTCGCGTCTGCGCACATCTCACAATTTACGAGATTCCACAAGGTCAGTTCGCTCCCCAGTCACATAAGAACAACATGAATACTTATGAATAATTTCAAGTTAGGAATATGGTCGAGCATAAAAAGTCGTATGAAACTTGCCTATAATGGTAATTAAGACGCTCGTATGAAAATTATGAAACTCGCTTGCGCTCGTTTCATAAACATACTCGCGTCTTAATTACTATCATTATAGGCTCGTTGCATAATGTACTATTTTTTTAACATTATTTCCGTTCTCGTTCTCGTTGTTTCCCTTTCCGGTTTATTGTGAACCAGCCTTTATCCTGGACTTTCCTAATGGTATATTCTAAAGCGATGTTAAAAAGTAAAGGTGATAGTGCATCTCCTTGCTTTAGCCCACAGTGAATTGGAAACGCATCTGACAGAAACTGACCTATACGGACTCTGTTGTACGTTTCACTGAGACACGATTTTTAATTAATCGAACTAGTTTCTTGGGAATACGAAATTCAATAAGAGTATCATATAAAACATCTCTCTAAACCGGGCCATAAGCCTTTTTGAAATCTATGAATAACTGATGTACTGTACCCTTATACTCCCATTTTTTTCTCCATTAGCTGTCGAATATAAAATATCTGATCAATAGTTGATCTATTACGCCTAAAACCACACTGGTGATCCCCAATAATTTCATCTAGATATGGAGTTAATCTTCTCAAAAGAATATTGGACAAAATTTTGTAGGACGTCAACCAAAGTGATATTCCTCGAAAGTTACTACAGTTAGTCTTGTCCCCTCACTCACTCACTCACTCACTCACTCACTCACTCACTCACTCACTCACTCACTCACTCACTCACTCACTCACTTACTTATTTTATTCCATAGATCTTACATGAGCAATGAAGCTTTAAGATGTGGAACAAGTCGAAATTTTACAATATTACAATTACAATTTTTACAAATTTTTACAGTTTTACAATTTAATAATTTTCCAGAATTTTTACAGTTTTACAATTTAATAATTTTCCACAATTTTTACAGTTCTGTGCAATTTTTTACAATATTTTGGCGAGATGTAGTGAGATGAGGTGAGGTCCGAGGATTCGCCAAAAGATTACCCGGCATTTGCCTTTTGGTTGGGGAAAACCTCGGAAAAACCCAACCAGGTAATCAAATCAAAGGGGTTGATGCCGAGGACTCACCCCTTCTCGTGTCTTAAGAATTTGTGCATTAATTATCATGTTGTTTTCTCTTAATATTCTGTTTGTTTTGAGACGGACGTTACTTCACAGCTTGTGTGAGGGATTCTTCCAGCTATGTAAGTGTCGTGGGGGCGTGGTAGGTTGTGTGTAGCTCTGTATATACGCAAGAGTTTGCGGCGCGGAGTTTAATCGTGTGCGGAGGGGCTGATGAACAGCTTTGCACCTGTTGTCACGACTATCTATTGTCTGCAACACTTCGCTCCGTTCCAAGCAATTTCTCCATCTCTCTCTGTGCCTCTGTCTTGAGCCTTGGTTGTGTGTGCAACCTGTGGGATGTGCTCCATTGTACTACTCAGCCTATACAAACTGTAGCTCTAGCCTTTGATAATGTGATGTGGCCTGCTTCTTGTAGGAGGTATACATTCTGTCTTAGTCCCGGTATTATACAGGATGAGTAAGGCTTAAACATACCGCTACCCTGGAAATTATTTCGAGGATGTGCTCTCTGCGTAATAAAATAAAAATCCTGTCTTTTGTGATTGACTTTTTTTTTCACTGTACTGATTTTCGGTTATTGAATATGCAGAGAGAATTTGAAAATACATGTTTCCCCCATTTTACCGCGGGGTTTCGGGCGAACGGGTTGCGATCCTCGTTATACCTGACGGTCTCCAAATTTTCTTAATTTCATTATTATAGGATTATCATCACTTGTCATAAATAGGCCTACAGTTTGAGAGTTTGGAATTGAACGGGTTACATCAGCTTCTTGTCAATACGGATGACGTGAATATGTTAGGAGAAAATCCACAAACGATTAGGGAAAACACGGAAATTTTTCTTGAAGCAAGTAAAGAGATAGGTTTGGAAGTAAATCCCGAAAAGACAAAGTATATGATTCTTTCGTGGCCAGAATATTGTACGAAATGGGACTATAAAAATTGGAGATTTATCTTTTTGAAGAGATGCAAAAATTCAAATATCTTGAAACAACAGTAACAAATATAAATGACACTCGGGAGAAAAATAAACGCAGAATAAATATGGGAAATGTCTGTTGTTATTCGGTTGAGAAGCTTTTGCCATCTAGTCTGCTGTCAAAAAATCTGTAAATTAGAATTTATAAACAGTTATATTACCGGTTGTTCTGTATGGTTGTGAAACTTGGGCTCTCACTTTGAGAGAGGAACAGAGATTAAGAGTGTTTGAGAATAAGGTTAGGAAAATATTCGGGGCTAAGAGGGATAAAGTTACAGGAGAATGGAGAAAGTTACACAACACAGAATGCACGCATTATATTCATACCTGATATAATTATGAATATTAAATCCAGATGTTTGAAATGGGCAGGGCATGTAGCACGTATGGGCTAATCCCGAAATGTATATAGAGTGTTAGTTGGGAGACCGGAGGGAAAAAGACCTTTGGGGAGGCCGAGACGTAGATGAGAAGATGATATTACAATGGATTTGAGGGAGGTGGGATATGATGGTAGAGATTGGATTCATATTGCTCAGGATAGGGATCAATGGCGGGCTTATGTGAGGGCGGCAATGAACCTCCGGGTTCGTTAAAAGCCAGTAAGTAACTAAGTCATAGGTAGTATTCTGTTCTTTAACTTTTTGTTAAATTTTCACTCATTGTATACTTTGTCACCTGGTAGAGTGTACAATAAGAGAAGGCCCTATGGCCTTAACTCTGCCAGTAAAATAAATAAATAAATAAATAAATAAATAAATAAATAAATAGAGAAATAAATAAATAAATAAATAAAGAGACAACGAGAGAAATAAATAATATCAATGTATCTCAACATGTTTTCTGTCATCTGATACCTTCGTCTGCCCCGAACTCTGCTCCCAGTCACCATTCCTTCCAGTGGATCCTTCAGTAGATAACTATATATATGTATAAAATATATTTATTTTACGTTATATTTATTTATATTTTTTATTTACATGTTTACTTATTTACTCATTTCTTTAACTTCAGTTTTTAACTATTTAATAAATTAATTAATTTATTTATTCTGGCGGATTTAAGACTATTACTATTATTAGCAAATCTCAAATTCTGTTCATATAAATGGAAAATGCATCAATCCTAGCAATTCCCATTTTGCGAGAGTTTTTCTCCATCCCACAACACTAGTCGTGGTGGCACATACGTAGTCACTTGGGATCTTGCAGACACGGCCGTGTGCTTTGCCGTCTTCCCTGTGATGCTGGAATAAATAGAGTGTACAGTCACGACGGCCGCTCTTCACTTGTTTGGTGGCCATGGAAATGCGATACAAGGTGCACGTCCAGCCTGTCACTTCATATTTCAGAAAGTTTTGGGAAATTGATTCTGCCACCAGGTAGCAGCGCGTTCTTTTGTCGCGCGAGTCAGATACGATGCCGGGCTCTGCTCCCATAAAGAAGTTCTGACAGGAAAGGACAAACCATTACCTCCTGCTCCCCAGGGGCGGAGGTCTTCTTTGTCACGCGAAGTCTCTTTTGTCTTCTTTTTTGTCTATTGTCTCGACTGCCTGTACTACATCCTACAAGGGCGGATTTTCACCATATTTAATTCAGAAAACTAGGTTGTGTCTCCCGGACAAGAATGTATTACTTTTGTTATTATAATAATATTACTTACTTCTGTAAGCATTTACTTATTATTATTATTATTATTATTATTATTATTATTATTATTATTATTATTATTATTATTATTACATCATCATCCTCATCATCATCGTCATCATCACGAGTGTAGATCAGAAACTGTCCAAAACTATAGAAAAGCTACTTCAGAACTCTTGCTGTATTTCTTTTTTTCCTTTCTTCTATTATTTATTTATTTATTTATTTATTCATTCGTGCAGTTATCCGTTTTATACCCTATATTTATTTATCCATGTATTTGTGTTTTATTTTTATATTTATGTATTATTTCTTTATGTATTTATGTTTATTTCTGTATATATTTATACTTATTTCTGTATGTGTTTACTTACGTCCTTATGTATTTACTTATTTCTGTATGTTTTTATTTACTTCAGTATGCATTAAGCCTGCTTATTTCTGTATGCATTTACTTATTTCTGTATGTTTTTATTTACTTCAGTATGCATTAAGCCTGCTTATTTCTGTATGCATTTACTTATTTCTGTATGTTTTTATTTACTTCAGTATGCATTAAGCCTGCTTATTTCTGTATGCATTTACTTATTTCTGTATGTTTTTATTTACTTCAGTATGCATTAAGCCTGCTTATTTCTGTATGCATTTACTTATTTCTGTATGTTTTTATTTACTTCAGTATGCATTAAGCCTGCTTATTTCTGTATGCATTTACTTATTTCTGTATGTTTTTATTTACTTCAGTATGCATTAAGCCTGCTTATTTCTGTATGCATTTACTTATTTCTGTATGTTTTTATTTACTTAAGTATGCATTAAGCCTGCTTATTCCTGTGTGCATTTACTTATTTCTGTATGTATTTATTTTTGTGTTCACTTCAAGCATTTTTTTATTATCCAATTTAATAAACCCTATTTCACCCTGAGGTATGTTAGGGTTACAGTTGGCATCAAAATACATATTTTATAACCAATAAACAATAGTAAAATTATAATATAAAATTGTGGTCAAGGTTACAATTCACATGAATTATGTAGAAAAATGCACCTTAATGAAAAAATGGATCCTGTTAAGGATTAATGAGATGTTCAAGGAATAATCAATTCAAAGATATAGAAGAATGTCTAACTGTTTCAGAGTAAATACATGACCTAAAAAGATAATATAACAACGTTTGACTTTCACTTTCAAATTGATAGGCCTACTTAATTCATGAACAATGGAACAGTTAAGAGTAAATAAAAGGATATTACAAGCAATGATTTACGGTTACAAGTGACATATGTGATTCAGGAACAAGTACAATAATTGAAATAATAGCACAAGTAATGACTTATAAGTAACGAAATTCTTGAAGGGCAATATATAATAGTAGGGACAATACAAAAGAATTAAAAACAAATGTAAACAGTAAAGGAATAGTAGAAAAATTGACTTAAAATTATACATTCTTTTTAAAGCAATAGGTAACAATAAAGAGATACTAATAACAATACACTGACTGTAGTTGCAGATTAAAAACATTATTTTAAAAACAAACTCGCAAAGGATCAATAGCTATTTTCAGGCATTATATACATGGACCATGTCTTTAATTCACATCTTCTTGATGTTACTTCGCATATTATCTTAATGCATTTATTTGTATACCAGTATTTGTTTAATTATTTCTGAGTTAAGCTTACATTTATTTATTTATTTATTTATCTGTTTATTTATTTATTTACATATTCGTTTAATTATTTACAGTATTTAATTAAGTAATTATTAAATTTATTATTTTATTTATTTCATTATTCATTTATATAGGTATTTATTATCTATTTAATTATTTGTGTATCTATTTTATGTATTTATATTTGTGTATTAAAATGGTTTTGAGGAAGGTGGGATATCACGGTAGGAACTGGATTAATATTGCTCAGGCTAGGAACCGAAGACAGGCTGACAACGAACCTCCAGGTTCCTTAAAAACCATTTGTAAGAGGGGCGGCCCGTCCCTATGTGCTACAGTGCTACAGCACAATGATAATTTTTGCTCAAATAATGTATTTGTAATACCACCATAGTATCTGATCTGCCATTTGACAATTTCCCGTGGTTATGTTCATGACGCGTTATAGAGTGTTTAGTCTTCGCTCTTAGCTCTTTGGTGCCTCAGGGGGTACAATGTGCTACTCAAAACTCTACATGAGAATGTAGACAATTAATGCGCATGTGCGAAGCTGAAATCACTGCCCTGATTGGCTATTTTTACGCGGGGAAGTGCTGTAGTCACCTTCAGCACAACACAGCATGGAGATTGCAAAAGTAAAGCGTAACGAGAGAATGCTTGTTTGTGTAAGAACTCGGAACTATTTACAATGTAGGCCTATTTGGTAATTCAAGTGTCCGACTGCTGCTGCCGTCTACCTGGTTTTTGAGGTTCCTCCTGAATCAGTCGGCAAGCGACGGAGAATGGAATCCCAGAAAACTGTAGCCAAGGAAGTATGTGACCGTATAATTCAGAAAACTACTCACCGTTTCCAGTCTTTAAGCTATCTAGATGCAACAAAATTGTTAAACAGCAAATTTTCTGGCAATTTTTGGATAGCCTAATTTTCCTGAACGCGAACTTGAAGTTGCTGTCAACAGCTATACTGTACTGAACAAAAGAGTGTTAAAGACACAACTTTGAGTTCTATACGGAACACCTGCCTTCCGGAATATAGATGGAGCTGTTCAATTGTTACGATACATAGCCTCCAACAATTCACAGGATCCATTCTGTGAAGTAACACTGTCAATAGAAAAGAGTATGATATCCAAGTTGAAGGGTTTAACACCAGGGTAATTGACAGGTTCTACAGTAGGAAGGAACGTCGTATGGATTTCATATTTCGTCACTAGGCGAGTCTCAAATTAAGATAAATACATATAAGTGTATACAGTAGGCCGATATAGAAATTGTAGCACACTCATTATTTTGATCACCAGCCGGTACTGTTTGTAAGTAAATAAGTAATTTATGTCATATTTATCCGATCCCCGTGTGATTTCTTGTTTTGGGGGTATGTGAAAGACAGTGTTTACGTACCCCAAATGCCCCGTTCCCTCCGGGATCTCCAGGGACAGATCACTCGTGCTATGTAGGCCATTATACCAGACATGCTCGATCGGGTATGGCAGGGACTTTGTGAGTGATATACAACCAAACTTGGACAATTATCCTCCCGATTGAAGGTTGTCTTAATTTATAAATTAAGGAATACAGGTAATAGATTTGAAACTCCACCATGCTTTTGTGATCATCGTATGTTGCACCAAAGATCAAAGATGGTTGATACTTCAGTGTTACCAACCTTGAACCTAAATCACCGTTTTATAAAGTTGCATTAGGTAACATGAAGAAAATAGTAACTTCACATACAACTCGCCACATGAAGCAATACCAAATGCCGGTATATTATATTTTCGCAACACATCTATATATATAATTTGAATTGGTAATGGAAATTATGGGAAAACGGCTGAACGGATTTCAATAAATGGCCTCTCATTTTGAAGCTTGGAATCCAAAGTTTTTCGGAAAAATAGTAGTTTTCAGTGAAATGTCAATTTTCCTACATAATTTTCCTATTTTCCAAAATCCATCTGTCGTCAATTTTGAGAACTAGCTAATTGCATTCAGGAGAAGAGAAGCGAGCATCAAGTCGGCCGTGTTGCATTTCAGAATAAAACAAAACACACACTACAATGAACAATATTACACGAAGGCATGATCTGCAAGAATGCTGACATATTTAGAGCTCAAATTAAATTGGTTATTAAAAACTTAATTACTAAAAATAATTTACAGGTTCGATTCTGTGGTGTGTAATTTTCTAGGTACAGCTGTGTATTGGATATTAAAAACTACAAAACTTGAGGTGGTTTGATGACATTATTACTATTAGAAATGAAATATTATTGTAGTTAATGCCGTGATGTGACTATTTTTCATTAATTATACATATTAATGCTATATTGATGATATGAAAGTGAAACGTTTTGGGGTTATATAAGTAGATGTAGAGAATAACTTAAATTAGATTTTGATTTCTATATTTTACTTAGTGGCGGCTATATAGTATATATAGTAGGCCTATGTGTTACTGAAAGCTATAAAACTTACGTAAGATAATAATATTATTAAGAATCAAATATTTTTATAGTTATTAATCAAGTGGGGTTGGGTCTTTTTCATATATTTAATGGCGGTGTGGTGTAGATATTTATATGCGGGGTTCTCTTCAGTATTGGCTCAAGAGAGAGTATATTTCATTATTATGGAAGCAAATAACTTTCAGAATGTCTGGTATTCTTCATTGAAAATAAATCTGAAAAATGTTTATTTGAACGTCTAATGAACTTAGTTTGCAGCATTTGCTCCACAAGCCACTAGTTGTATTATAATCACGATATAAAACTGCTCTTTGAGTAATGTTTACGCACGTTTAAGGAATACTGTACTTGCTAATTTTCAGTATTGCCACAGTCGAAAATGTAAACAGAGTTCGCTTTCTTGAATGGTGCCCATCTACCCTATGTCCGCGTTTGCCCACCCCGACCCTACTATCTGTGGTACTCTACATACCTTACCCTTTTTACCCGCTCACTTTGTGTAGCGGTTTACTCGGTGGCTGTATTTTTCCATCTTTCGCCACTGCATGTACCATAATGTCAAAGACATAAACAAGTTTTTCACCTTTAAAGGAATAGCGGAGTTTCACTTTTATTTATGTATGTATGTATGGCACTTCAGAGGTGACAAGAAGGCTTGTACTGCATGACACAGTGTTTACTCTGAGGAATTGCATAAGTAGTGTAAGAGAAGCTTTTGAAGTGCGTCGCTGTACTCACGTCTTTTGTTTTCCTTGCTTTTCAGGTAAGTGCTGACAGCGACACAGCGACTCGGCATCGTTATGATTGAATCTGTATCGACCCGGTCATGAATCCCAGAGCTCGCTACAGGGTGCTTCGCAGTAAGTTTCTCATTTTTTTTTCTGCGGAAGAAGTCAATATATTTATATGTAAGATAATTTAACAGATGAGGAATATAGGTAGATTTCTGACGGAGAAGAGAATTTTATTTACACGTATTTTGAATAGTTCTAAATATATACAGTGTGTTAAAAAATTAAGTTATAGACTAATAGTAGTATTCACCATGAAATATTGAAATATTAAAGAAAAAAAAAGTATGTGTGTGCCGTCTATGAGGAGCAGGAAGGGAAGATGGAAGACAGAAATGACCAAAACTTAGATTTTTCGCTTTTAATTTTATTAAATTTGTTGCTTTTTTTTTTTTTCTGGAAAAAAATATTTTTTATTAAAGTTATAATTAAATGCACTTTAAATGACATGTTTTGAGGAATGTTAGACTATGTAGCACCAATAATGAAATTTACCTTTATCGCTTTTTTCCCTGAAAATTATGTTTTTCAAACTTCAATGTACACTTTCTCAGCAACTACAAGTCGAGTTTGATTCAAATTTTGTACAGATGCATATTATTTTTACTGTATTACACCAAATACCGAACAATCATATCTACTGATATGTTTTAAGACTCATTCATACTATTCTAAAAATGTGTTATACAGGGCGGTTCAAAACTCTAGCGACATAGACAAACTCGTTATTAGTGCAGGTAACGAATACATATATATATATATATATATATATATATATATATATATATATATATATATTGCAATACAAGATGATTCAATAGTCCGGAGACATAAACATGAATCCCAGAGCCCGCTACAGGGTGCCCCGCAGTAAGTTTTTTCTTCGGAAGAAGTCAATATATTTATATGTAATATAATTTTTTAACAGATGAGGAATATAGGTAGATTTCTGACGGAGAAGAGAATTTTATTTATGCATATTTTGAATAGTTCTAAATGTATACAGGCTGTTAAAAATTAAGTTATAGACTAATAGTAGTAGTACACCATGAAATAGTAAAATATTAAAAAATATGTATGTATGTGTGTGTGTGTGTGTGTGTGTGTGTGTGTGTGTGTGTGTGTGTGTGTGCCCTTTACGAGGAGCAGGAAGAGAAGATGGAAGACAGAAAAGACCAAAACTTAGATTTTTCGCTTGTAATTTCGTTAAATTTGCTGCTTTTTTTCTGAATAAGAATATATCATATTAAAGTTATAATTAAATGCATTTTAAATGACATGTTTTGAGGAATGTTGGGTTACTTAGGCATCTACGAGGAGCAGGAAGGGAAGATGGAAGACAGAAAAGACCAAAACATAGATTTTTCGCTTGTAATTTCGTTAAATTTGCTGCTTTTTTCTGAATAAGAATATATCATATTAAAGTTATAATTAAATGCATTTTAAATGACATGTTTTGAGGAATGTTAGGTTACTTAGGCCTCTACGAGGAGCAGGAAGGGAAGATGGAAGTCGGAAATGACCAAAACTTAGATTTTTCGCTTTTAATTTCATTAAATTTGCTGCTTTTTGTCTGAATAAGAATATTTTATATTAAAGTTATAATTAAATACACTTTAAATGACTTGTGTTGAGGAATGTTAGACTACATAGCACCAATAATGAAATTTACCTTTATCGCTTTTTTTCCCCTTCAAAATTACGTTTTTCAAACTTCAGTGTACGCTTTTTCAGAAACAACAAGTCGAGTTTGATGCAAATTTTGTACAGATGCATATTATTTTTACTATATTACACCAATTACCGAACAATCATATCTACTAATACGTTTTAAGACTCATTCATACTATTCTAAAAATGTGTTATACAGGGTGGTTCAGAACTCTGGCGACATAGACAAACTCGTTATTAGTGCAGATAGCGAAAAAAGGAAAGAGGGGAAAGTTGTTTGAAATATGTAGTTTTCAATCTAATGTGCTTGAATTTTCAACGTAGAATACAGCGTTGAGACTGAACACTACTACGACACACAGCCAATCCAGTGCTGCAAAATTAGTGGCTTTTCCGCTAGTTCTACCGGATTATATATGCGTAGAGTACCGGATAAATTACGAAATGTTAATTAGCAGTGTTCAGGGACTACAAATGCAGGGAAAATCGCTAGGAAAAAATTAAATTCTCCTGAATTCTTATGCTATAAACATAAAGAAATGTTTTTTTTTTTTTGCACCGTGAGCATTTATGATTTTATAAATAAAGTATTACAGTATATTACATCTCTGCTTTTTAAATTAAGCGAAGTAACGTAAAAGAACATGACCCAAGTTATTTCACATCCATTGCTTTATTCTTATGCCGACAACAATACTAATACAATAGCGGTATCAGAGACCGCACGTCTGTGTTGACGACTCACATGACGGACGTCTGTTAAGGGCTAAGATCATAAAATAATAACTTGTAATTTTTGGTAATTTCAGTCTTCAATCTTCTTTAAGCAAAAAGTGTTGAAAACTCAGTGTTTAAAATGTCGAAGTTGGTTTTTGACAATCGATTCAGAGAATGGCGTACCTCGACTCTTCACAACGTTCTTCTGCAAGTTTTTAAGCCGTTGCAACATTTCCCGATCGATGTATACCTTGAACTCGTTGTGTATTGAGTTTGAAAAATGAATTATTAATTTATCTGCGAATTGTCGGAGTAAAATACGTGTTGCGCTATGTGTACCGCATCGATAACGTCCACGGTATTACTTATTTATGGTTAATTTTCGAGGCGTGCGATGAGAGATGGCCCAAAGGAATTTAGTCACATTAATAAATATCAGGGCTGGGAATTGGTGACGTCTGAATCGAAATTCATAACACTGTCGTCATCCCAAACCCTTCAGCTACACAGTATGATTGCCTTCATGACAACAGTCACCACAACTAGCATCGCCATTAGGATTGTCAGTTTCATCACAATTACCAGTGCCTGACCACTATCACCAACCACTTCCTGAACGTCACGATTACCAGCTACTACGCGTTCGTCAGGATTATCAATGACTACCTGAACATCACGATTATCTGCTACTACGTGTCCGTCAGGATTATCAACCACTACCTGAACATCACGAATACCATGTGGCCGTCAGGATTATCAACCACTACCTGAACATCACGATTACCAGCTACTACGTGTCCATCAGGATTTTCAACACTACCTGAACATCACGATTCCCGTCTACTACGTGTCCGTCAGGATTATCAACGACTACCTGAACATCACGATTACCAGCTACTACGTGTCCATCAGGATTATCAACCACTACCTGAACATCATGAATACCAGCTACTACGTGTCCGTAAGTATTATCAACCACTACCTGAACATCACGAATACCAGCTACTACGTGTCCATCAGGATAATCAACCACTACCTGAACATCACGATTACCAGCTACTACGTGTCCGTCAGGATTATCAATGACTACCTGAACATCATGATTATCAGATACTACGTGTCCGTCAGGATTATCAATGACTACCTGAACATCACGATTACCAGCTACTACGTGTCCGTCAGGATTATCAACCACTACTTGAATATCACGAATACCAGCTACTACGTGTCCATCAGGATTATCAACCACTACCTGAACATCACGAATACCAGCTACTACGTGTCCGTCAGGATTTTCAACACTACCTGAACATCACGAATACCAGCTACTATGTGGCCGTCAGGATTATCAACCACTACCTGAACATCATGAATATCAGCTACTACGTGTCCATCAGTATTTTCAACACTACCTGAACATCACGAATACCAGCTACTACGTATCCATCAGGATTATCAACCACTACCTGAACATCACGATTACCAGCTACTACGTGTCCGTCAGGATTATCAACCACTACTTGAATATCACGAATACCAGCTACTACGTGTCCGTCAGGATTATCAACGACTACCTGAACATCACGATTACCAGCTACTACGTGTCCATCAGGATTATCAACCACTACCTGAACATCACGAATACCAGCTACTACGTGTCCGTCAGGATTATCAATGACTACCTGAACATTACGATTACCAGCTACTACGTGTCCGTCAGTATTATCAACCACTACCTGAACATTACGATTACCAGCTACTACGTGTCCGTCAGGATTATCAACCACTACCTGAACATTACGAATACCAGTTAATACTTGGCCGTCACGATAATTTATCAATCACTACCAGAACATCAAGATTACCAACCACTATAAGGCAGCATGTGATTACCAACACTTTCTGAACATCATGATTACCGACCACTATGTGGCCGTCACGATAATTTATCAACCACTACCAGAACATCAAGATTACCAACCACTATAAGGCAGCATGTGATTACCAACACTTTCTGCACATCATGATTACTGACCACTATGTGGCCGTCACGATAATTTATCAACCACTACCAGAACATCAAGATTACCAACCACTATAAGGCAGCATGTGATTACCAACACTTTCTGAACATCATGATTACTGACCACTATGTGGCCGTCACGATAATTTATCAACCACTACCAGAACAATACACAAACTGTTGGTAATAACTTTTTAACTTAGTAGACCAGGGATTTTAGAGTAATTGCCTATTTTCTTCCTTAACACTCCTGAAATTAATGACATTACTTAGGGTTCAACCTGTAGGCCTATATTCAAGAAAATAAACGGTGAAAAAATGTGAAAAGAACTTCAATATAAATATGATTCACCACATTTGTATTTCGAAATATTATCTTCGGTAACAAATTGTGAATTAATCTTTATTACTTCCTTACTTACTTACTTACTGGCTTTTAAGGAACCCGGAGGTTCATTGCCGCCCTCACATAAGCCCGCCATTGGTCCCTATCCTGAGCAAGATTAATCCAGTCTCTGTCATCATATCCCACCTCCCTCAAATCCATTTTAATATTATCTTCCCATCTACGTCTCGGCCTCCCCAAAGGTCTTTTTCCCTCCGGCCTCCCAACTAACACTCTATATGCATTTCTGGATTCGCCCATACGTGCTACATGCCCTGCCCATCTCAAACGTCTGGATTTAATGTTCCTAATTACGTCAGGTGAAGAATACAATGCGTGCAGCTCTGCGTCGTGTAACTTTCTCCATTCTCCTGTAACTTCATCCCTCTTAGCCCCAAATATTTTCCTAAGAACCTTATTCTCAAACACCCTTAACCTCTGTTCCTCTTTCAAAGTGAGAGTCCAAGTTTCACAACCATACAGAACAACCGGTAATGTAACTGTTTTATAAATTCTAACTTTCAGATTTTTTGAGAGCAGACTAGATGATAAAAGCTTCTCACCCGAATAGTAACAGGCATTTCCCATATTAATCTTTATTATTATGATGATGATGATGATGATTATTATTATTATTATTATTATTATTATTATTATTATTATGAATAGTACACCATAAAAACAAAATGGGAAAGACGTTGTTGGTCGAAGACGTAAGTTGCTATAGAAACCATTAAAACAGCGCAGTATGCATAAAGTAATGTCGGGGAGAATACTACATTGCTACAATTGAAATAGAGGGAAGCGCTCCAGGTGTAACATGCTAGCGCTGGAGACGCTGCGTTGCCATGGGAACCAAAGAAAACGAAATCAAATGTTGTTCAGTTGCGATTTCTATGAGATGGAAATGATTTGTAGCAGCGAAAGCCTAGATACGAAGAACGTGCTTCAGTTATTGTATCCCAATGATGGAAGAAGCGGGTTACCATGGAAACAGACTCAAAAACTCTCTGTCGAGGGTTCAGAAAGCAATTTCGATTCAAAATGGTGAGCAGGTTGTTGGCGAGTTAAGATGGCGAAGGGGAGGGAATTTGATCGCATTTCCCCCCTCACCTGTCCCCCGTACACAATTCACACAAATGCGATGGGGTTACGCGTGATGTGGAATTGTGAGGTTTTATTGGAAAAACAATTTGCTGCCTGCCCCTCACGTTACTTAGAAAGGTGTGAAAGGCAAACTTCTCCGTCGTGACTAAGCACCGTTCCATGACGTCACACCTCGAGCTGTGGCGTCCGATAGTTTTGTGTTTTGTTTGTTTCTGCAATCTAACCAGGACGAAGCCATGAGTCACGCAGCTCGCAGGTGCGGATGTACCCTGTCTGGTTTATGAACTGTCCAGGAAGACATCTTTACGAAGGACTGGGCGCCTATGTTTTAGATCTTAAAGTGGGTTAGTAGACATTACGTCCAGAGTAACCGTTGCCAAATGCAACAGACTTGGTATACTGTAGTTTGCTGCTGAGTTCTATATACCATCATCATCATTATCAGCCAGATAGATTATACACACTTCACTTGAATCTGAATTTTCTTCGTTCGCGTTTTCAGTGATGACACACATCATTGTTGATCTTCTTTCTTTTGCCCTCCTCTTGTGACACTGTTCCACTCTCGCAAGGGATGGTCACAAACGAGAATCATATTTTGTAATACAGGCTAGCGCATTATCAGAGTTCAGAATATTTTTCAACGC
This sequence comes from Periplaneta americana, assembly GCF_040183065.1. Classification (NCBI taxonomy): domain Eukaryota; kingdom Metazoa; phylum Arthropoda; class Insecta; order Blattodea; family Blattidae; genus Periplaneta; species Periplaneta americana. The sequence goes on along the minus strand of NC_091117.1, from coordinate 16,833,621 downwards.
ACCTACATAATAACCATAAAATCTATAGGCTACGCTTAAGCATTTTCTCCTCTTTCCTTCCTTTCCTAGGGTTCTTTAGTTCACTCTCCTACGCGTAATCTTTTCCTTTTCTTCATTTTTGCTTCTAATTCCTACCTCATTCTTTGTTTTTACGATCCTTTCTCTTGTTTTTTCCTTAAAAAATACGTATTTTCCTGATCATGTTTCTCTTCCATTTCCTCTCTTTTTTTCCTTCCCATCTTCTCTTTCTCATTTTCCTCCCCATCAACATTCTCCCTCTTTCTCGACTCTTCTCTTCCTTTTTCCATTTCGTTCCTCATCTCTTCCTTTTCCTACTTCCTACTTCCTTCCACATCTCCTCTTCTTTTTCCAAGTACCTTCCTCATCTTCTCTTCCTTTACCAAGTATCTTCTTCTTCTTTTCCTCTTTCTTTCACCATTTATACCTCATCTTTTCTATCTTTTACCATTTACTTCATCTTTTCTTCCTTTTGCTATTTCCTTCCTCTTTTCTAAGTTCCTTCCTCACCTCCTCTTCCTTTTACCATTTTCTACCTTTTACCATTTACTTCCTCATCTTTTCTTCCTTTTGCTATTTCCTTCCTCTTTATTTTCCAATTTCTTTCCTCCTCTCCTCTTCCTTTTCCAAGTTCCTTACTCATTTCCTTTTCCTTTTACCATTTTCTACCTTATCTTTTCTACCTTTTACCACTTACTTTCTCATCTTTTCTTCCTTTTCCTATTTCCTTCCTCTTTCTTTTCCAAGCTCCTTCCTCATTTTCTCTTCCTTTTCCAAGTTCCTTCCTCTTTTCCTCTTCCTTTTCCAAGTTCCTTCCTCATCTCCCCTTCCTTTTACCATTTTCTTCCTCATCTGTTCCTTTTACCATTTCCTCCTCATCTTTTCTACCTTTTACCATTTTCTTCCTCATATTTTCTTTCTTTTATCATTTCCTTCCTTGTCTTTTCTTCCATTTTCCATTTTCTTCCCCTTCCTCTTTTAAGTTCCTTCCTCATTTTCTCTTCCTTTCACCATTTCTTTTCTCATCTTTTCTTCCTTTTACCATATCCTTTCTCATATTTTATTCTTTTTCCTATTTCCTTCCTCATCTTCTTTTCTCATATCCTTCCATATCTTCTTTCTTTCTTTCTCATTTTCTTCTCTTCCATTTCCCCTCCTTTTCAATCGCATTTTCTCTTCCTCTTCTCTTTTCCTCCCCATCTTTATTCTCCCTCTTCTTCGATTCTTCTCGTCCTTTTCCAATTTCCCTCATCATCGTCTCTTCCTCTTTCCATTCCCTTCTTCTCTTCCTTTTCAATATCCTTCAGCTTCATATTCTCTTCCTTTTCCCATTTCCTTTCCCATCTTACCTTCTCTTTTCCCTTCGTTTCTATCTTCTCATTTTTCTCTTCTTTTAGTTTTCATCTTCTGTCCCTTCCTTTTCTCATTTCCTTCCGCATAACCTGTTCCGTTTTTCTTCTCATCTTCTCTCTTCTCCGTATTTTCCTAAGAGCCTATTTTCGTGGTTCCAAAGTTCTTCCAAGGAAGTGCAGAGACTCGCCTTCTTTCCAATGCTAATTAACCCTTAACGCTCGATTCTCCTAATGTATCATACCGTCTTCGGTGATAGGCCTGCTTATCATATTATGTTACAGCGTCGCCCTGGGATGAGAATAACTGTAATATTGTGCAGAGATCCGGGAAAAAAATATTTCATTGAAATTAGTTTTGGTACGTCCCTTAATATTCGCACGCGGTGAAATATTTATATTATGGACAGTGGGCTACAATATAAAAACAAATAATGTGAATTTATAGAAAGCAAAAACTAAACAACAAGCGGGTTATGGCGCTTGTAAATAACTTTCATTTCGCATGTTTATTTATAATTATGGTGTCCGGTTTATTGTTCTCTATTTTTTTCCGGTCGTAACAGCTGCACTCCGGTGAGTTTTGTATAGTTTTCATCTACTGTTGACCGCTGATACAGGTTGCATGGCTTGCCTGTTATTGCATTCCAATTTTTTTTACGTAGCTCTCAATAAATATTTATGCTACATTTTTGTCTCTTACATGTATTCATTAGCCGCTAGTCAGGGACAGAAACTCTTAATGTGATGAAAAATGTTCAGTGACTGAATTACATATTCAGCAATGTTCAATATTTTCCTAGAAAATATGCAGAGTGGATCACGTTTGTCATCTTTAAACAAAGTTATGCAGTCCAGCAAAATCGCACACGCTTCAGTAAACACAGTAGGGGAGTAGTGGGTACAGTGAGGCACAAAATATTAAGACATATGTATGCAAGTGACATTTTTAAGTATTTTTATGCTCGACCATGCCGAAATGTAGTAATTATACACCTGGTAGCAGACCTTTAATGCATGTCATTAAAGTACACCTACTCATTAAAGGTCAGGTCTTTCAGTCAACGACGACTCAGGTACAACTGTTCAGCCAATGACAGGTCAGCTTTCTACCGTTATAAAACCGCAAGTATCGATTATTCTCGGATATGCAATCGAAAGAGAATTAGCGAAAAGTCACGGAGGCTGGAAATCCAATACTGTCGCAGAAGGTTATGTTCTGTTACTATAATAATTAGCGTTAATTGTAAATAATATTCAAATAAATTCAATTTGTCATCTCGTTTTTCAATGTCTAATTTAATTTCAATGTTATCTCTGTAGGTTCTTATGGCCTAGCAAGGTCAATGTGAACATCTGTTCCTCGGAAAAAATCAATACTTTCGCGTCTGCCAACATCTCACAACATACGGGACATTGGTCGAGGTCAGATACAAAGAAAATTAATAATATCAAGTTAGAAATATGGTCGAGCATAAAAAGTCGTATGAAACTCGCCTATACAGTAATGGTAATTAAGAAGCTCGTATGAAAATTATGAAACTCGCTTGCGCTCGTTTCATAAATATCCATACTCACTTCTTAATTACCTTCATTATAGGCTCGTTGCATAATGTACTACTAAAATCAAGTGCAATAGAAATACGGTATACATTAAAACATGGAGTACAATAATACATTAACGGAAATGTTAATAGATAAAGGACATAATATACAATGCGTGTTTGTCAAAAAAATGCAAATGTCTCACTGTTCCCATTCAGGAGGGTATAGTGAGACACCAGTGTCTATTAACGGACATTGAAATGATTAACATTTATTTCAAAAGAAAAGAAAGCTTGCTGTCTCTTTATCTTGACATGTTCTGTAGGCTTATTTAGAATCATTTTGATGTCTGACTTCGAAACCATTGAAACATCTGGAACATTTGGAAAAGTGAATTTTCCATGACTTTTCAAACTTTTGCTAAAAAATAAAATGAATTTTTGGTGGCAATGAAGGTTTATAATTATAAGAATTTAATTTAATTCTTTATTATTTTTAATATTTTTTTAAATTTTGTGAATAATTTTTTATTTAAGAAACCATTAAAATGTAATGTATCCATTATTTTAAGCTATAGTTCCTAAATTGGTTACTAGTATGTTCATTTTTAATGTTAGTTATTGGTAAATGTAATATAATTACAGTTTATTTTTGCAAATCATTGGTACATGGGAACAGTGAGACGTCTCACTGTACCCTTCAATGGCATGTCTCACTGTTCCCTTTACGCATAGTTCGTTTAAAAATGGCGCCATCACTTCAAAATCAAAACAAGAAAGACGAAACTTTGCCGAACATAACGTCAAATACCATAGTATTAGGTAACAAAACATTCATATTTCTATTTAATTTGTATATCCAATATAATCTTCATTAAACACAAGCCAAAATTTTACTTGTAGAGTGAAAAATTACGAATTATTTTTTCATCACTCACCTTTATAACTAGAATCAAATCGAGTATGAAAATACTTTACTCATGCAACATACAACTCCACTGTTACCAACATCTCAACATCAAAATTTACCATCTAATAAAAAATGTCTCACTGTTCTCCCTGTCCCACTGTACCCACTTCTCCCCTACTCATAATGAAATCTGAAATTAAAAATCGGTAATCATGAAGTTGCGGGTTTGCGTCTCATACCATTCATTTTGTCTTAATTCGTGTTTTTAAACTGGAAACGACACAATATGCCGCAGTATTCTTGAATAATAATCCAATGCAATTCTGCACTATTCCAGAGACAAAGGAAAGTAGAACATTTAAAACAAAAACATACAGGTAATATAAGTTATGTCGTTGCCAAGACGACACTTCTCTACACATCAGATACCATTATATGGATGAGATTTCTTAAATCCATCGCAGAAAGCGGCTGGCATTTAAACATGTATTATTGTGAAATGGTTTAACTTTTTCAGCTCAGGTACCTTTAAAATTTGAGGAGAAAAATTCGCTCCGGCGCCGGGGATCGAACCCGGGTCCTTGGTTCTACGCACCAAGCGCTCTGACCACTGAGCTACGCCGAATTCAATCCACAGCACCAGTTCGAACCTTCCTCCTTTTAATGTTTTCCCTTTATGACCTGACTCCAAGTTAGGCATATATGTTGACGTATATGTCGAATGTCAACTGCCATTATACTAGGAGCGCACTCAGCTGAGTGACTTATTTGGCCGGGATTCCGCAGTTTTCTCCTCAAATATCAATTGTCAATATTACAGATATTATTCTGTATGACAAATTAATAAATCCATAATATTCAGGTACCTTTGTTGAAAAAGAACATGGTGTCACCTGTCAGAGGCACGCAATGAGGAGGGGAATACAAGAAAAACGAGGGGAATATAAGACGAATAAGTGGAAAGCAAGGAGTACAAGAGGAATACAAGGATAACGGGGGGAATAGAAAGATGAGAGGGAATACAAGGAGAATAAGGGGAACAAGAGAAAGAGGAATAGGGAAAAAAAGTACGAGGTAAGTGTAAAGAGAGAAAGGGGAATATAAGAGAATAAGTGGAAAGCAAGGAGTACAAGAGGAATACAAGGATAACGGGGGGAATAGAAAGATGAGAGGGAATACAAGGAGAATAAGGGGAACAAGAGAAAGAGGAATAGGGAAAAAAAGTCAAGGAGAACGATGACTACGGCTGGTGGTGATGACGACGGCCGATGGTGACGACGACGGCCGATGGTGACGACGACGGCCGATGGTGACGATGACGACGGCTGATGGTGACGACGACGGCCGATGGTGACGACGACGGCCGATGGTGACGACGACGGCCGATGGTGACGATGACGACGGCTGATGGTGACGATGACAACGACCTATGGTGACGACGATAACGACGGCCGATATTGAAGACGACGACGGACGATGGTGACGACGATGAGGCCGATGATGACGTCGATGAAGACGGACGATGGTGTCGACTATAGCGGTCGATGGTGACGACGATGACGACGGCCTATGGTGTCGACTATAGCAGTCGATTGTGACGACGATGACGACGGCCTATGGTGTCGACTATAGCGGTCGATGGTGACGACGATGACGACGGCCTATGGTGTCGAGAATGGCAGCCTATGGTGTCGACTATAGCGGTCGATGGTGACGACGATGACGACGGCCTATGGTGTCGACTATAGCGGTCGATGGTGACGACGATGACGACGGCCTATGGTGTCGAGAATGGCAGCCTATGGTGTCGACTATAGCGGTCGATGGTGACGACGATGACGACGGCCTATGGTGTCGACTATAGCGGTCGATGGTGACGACGATGACGACGGCCTATGGTGGCGACTATAGCGGCCGATGGTGTCGACTATACCGGCCGATGGTGACGACGATGACGACGGCCTATGGTGTCGACTATAGCGGTCGATGGTGACGACGATGACGACGGTCTATGGTGTCGACTATAGCGGCCGATGGTGTCGACTATACCGGCCGATGGTGACGACGATGACGACGGCCTATGGTGTCGACTATAGCGGTCGATGGTGACGACGATGACGACGGCCTATGGTGTCGACTATAGCGGTCGATGGTGACGACGATGACGACGGCCTATGGTGGTGACTATAGCGGTCGATGGTGACGACGATGACGACGGCCTATGGTGTCGACTATAGCGGTCGATGGTGACGACGATGACGACGGCCTATGGTGTCGACTATAGCGGCCGATGGTGACGACGATGACGACGGCCTATGGTGTCGACTATAGCGGTCGATGGTGACGACGATGACGACGGTCTATGGTGTCGACTATAGCGGCCGATGGTGTCGACTATACCGGCCGATGGTGACGACGATGACGACGGCCTATGGTGTCGACTATAGCGGTCGATGGTGACGACGATGACGACGGCCTATGGTGTCGACTATAGCGGTCGATGGTGACGACGATGACGACGGCCTATGGTGTCGACTATAGCGGTCGATGGTGACGACGATGACGACGGCCTATGGTGTCGACTATAGCGGTCGATGGTGACGACGATGACGACGGCCTATGGTGTCGACTATAGCGGTCGATGGTGACGACGATGACGACGGCCTATGGTGGCGACTATAGCGGCCGATGGTGACGACGATGACGACGGCCTATGGTGTCGAGAATGGCAGCCTATGGTGTCGACTATAGCGGTCGATGGTGACGACGATGACGACGGCCTATGGTGTCGACTATAGCGGCCAATGGTGACGACGATGACGACGGCCTATGGTGTCGAGAATGGCAGCCTATGGTGTCGACTATAGCGGTCGATGGTGACGACGATGACGACGGCCTATGGTGTCGACTATAGCGGCCAATGGTGTCGACTATACCGGCCGATGGTGACGACGATGACGACGGCCTATGGTGTCGAGAATGGCAGCCTATGGTGTCGACTATAGCGGTCGATGGTGACGACGATGACGACGGCCTATGATAACGACGACGGCGGCAGATGGTGACGATGAGACGGTCGATGGTGACGATGACGAAAACGGTGAAAGCGATGACGAGTACATGCACGAGTGTATCGGCAGTGACGTGGGTGACGACCGTGCATCTTGGTCATTCCCATGGAGAGGTCATGTTCTGTTTACGATCTGAAACTTAAACAGTTCCCTAATGCATTTTATACTGATTATAATAGAAGTTGGATTGCTATTGTAAAAGGGTAAGGTCACAGTACAGACTAAACACAAGTGTGAGCGTAAAATTAAAACAAACTCCAGAAGGCCGGGAATCTTCGTCCTGACCTGGATTGATCTGGCGCTGAACGAGGTATCCTCTATTGTTCTGTATCGTGCTGAGGATGAATCTTTTTATGGCGAGAAGTAAACTAGAAAGCCTTGGCAGTGAAGAAGCGCCCAGAGCTTTGTGTGAAGATCGCTTCGTTTCGACTCTCTCTATTTCGTTTATTGAGATTTTATGGGGCTGGGAATTCTAAACAAACACCTCTCTATCAGTGACACAGCTGTGGAATAATTTACACCGCGACTCTGCTTCCTGGAAACTGTATAGTGTCTGTTTAGGGGTGAACAAACCGAGCCGCTACTTGGACGATTTAGTGGAGAACTGTTTTCAGAACACGGAGTTGGTGAAAAAAAGAATAATGTTGAAACTGATGAGGAAGAGAAAAGCAAATTGGCTGAGTCCCTGGCTAAGGATGTTTTGGAAGAAATGGTGAACTGGAAAAAAAAATTAGGAGCAGAAGAAGATATCAGATGATATACAACATTAAGATATATGGATCGTATATGGAGATTAAAAAGAAGACAGAAAATTGTAGAATGCTGGGATTGCAGTGAAGAGAAAACTATAAATGGGTGAATGAAAAATCAATGTCTTTACTGCAGCAAATAATATTTAAGGCAATTCTGGCTTGGATAAATGAAGATCTAACATTGTAAATGTTCTAAGTGCCAATTTTTCAAATTCCATTTTATTCAATGCAAGGCTGGTAGGTTTATTACACTAACAAAGTTCTTTCACAAAGATCCTTTATAATTTTAGTATATTTCAACCCTTTCCCCTCAGAAACTACAGTGTAAGTCCTTTGGAAATAAAAATTAGCATGAAGTTAGATGTTATCTCCAGTCATTCCTCCACATCCCAGTAATCATTTTTTTCAAGGAAGAAATCCAACCTTTCCACAGTTATAACAAACTCCACAGCATATTACTAAAAATGGAGGGGATAAGCTGATTTACCAGTGTTATCAACTCCCAATATTATGATGTAAGTGGCAGTTTCTGTCCCGGGTCTATTTGTCGCGAGAAGTTTAGAAAATGGCAATTTTTCGTAAAGGGGAAAAAAACAATCTGGATGACAATGCCTGCACGAACTATCACAATTTATTAAAAACAAAAAGCAATAATTGCACAAGTAGTCTTTCAGATATATCTAACTATATCCCAAAATTCATTGCTGTAAGTCAACCCATTCTGGAGTAGGCTATTTAATTTCTGTCCTTCCAAATACGTAATTTCTCAATAAGTTTCATAACAGAATTGCTACATAATCTACAGTTTGGAAGATAGACAGATTGGGTTTGCAATAAAAACTTCACTTTCCACAGGCATTTGATCCCTGTCTAAACATCAGAGATTTTCAGGGTGCGAATTAACGCCAGTGACTCAATCGAGTTAATAAAGCCCAGGCCTATTACAGCGAGTATAAAGAATGAACCATAAGTAATATCTTTCATTTCAGGAGTTATTCTTTGAGCTATTTCAAACGAAAAAGTGTATTACAATTTTGCTCGTTTTTGCTCACTTTTCGAGATAAAAATTGTTTTACATGAAACATTTCACAGGAAAAGACATTGATTTAATTCCCAACAAGCTCAGTCAGTTTAAGAGAGCAGTGTATTATGATAATAAATTATGGAAGAGTGGAATAGGCCCTTCTTTCACCCAAGCCCTTCAAAGATGCGCCTATATGAAATTTCACAGCTTTTAGTGTATGTATAAGTTACTGTACCGTGTTTTTGCATAGGATATGTGATATAACGTCATGTAAAGTAATTTTTGCGTCCACACCTGTGGAGTAACGGTTAGCGCGTCTGGCCGCGAAACCAGGTGCCCCGGGTTCGATTCCCCGTTGGGACAAGTTACCTGGTTGAGGTTTTTTGCGGGGTTTTCCATCAACCCAATATGAGTAAATGCTGGGTAACTATCGGTGCTGGATCTCGGACTCATTTCACCGGCATTATCACCTTCATCACATTCAGACGCTAAATAACCTATGATGTTTAAATACTTAAAAGATCAAAATACAACAGTGTTCATAAGTGAAGATTAAAAATAATGGAGATAATTATTACTGTTGTCTGAACACTATTTATTGATAAAATAAATAAAATAATAAAACTGGTTAGAAACCATACATGTTTCGGGGGCTATGCTCCCCCATCTTCAGTGGTTGTACCACGACTACGGTGTAGATGTTCTACCGCGTGTCGTATCTTTAAGTCGTGGTACAACCACTGAAGATGGGGGAGCATAGCCCCCGAAACATGTATGGTTTCTAACCAGTTTTATTACTTTATTTATTTTATCAATAAATAGTGTTCAGACAACTGTAATAATTATCTCCATTATTTTTAACCTATGATGTTGATAAAATGTCATAAAATAACCTAATAAAAACAAAAGTAGTCTTTGCAGTCTTTAACATTGTCTTGAGTATTGAAATGAACTGTAAAGGAATGTCCGTGCATTACAGCAGTAATATCTACATATTTTTATTATAGTATTTAATAAATTGCCATCGCGACCCATCTAACTCCGCGAACCATAGGTTGAGGAATGCAGTATGTCGTGTCTTGTTAATTCCAACTCCGTGTCTCACAGCAGGACAGGTTTGTTGTGAAGGACAGAATTCCAAGCGGACGTTTCCATGGCAACCGAGAGGCGAGAGATCTTCATGCGGCAAAACAATGGAAAGTGTCGCTGGTGATGAATGCCACAAACTTTTAACTTGGGACTGGAGAATGTCTTGGGCACGTGCCTTGCTTGGGGATGAACAGCAACACAACACGTTGACAACCTCATAAATCTACGAGATTGAGTTGTAGTCATGCCAACCGTTAATCAGAAATCCATTTTCAAATTCATATTAAATCATTCTTTGTTTTGGCCTGGTCTATACTATTTTGTGAACAAACGACTGTGTGGAACTGTAGTACCATATATTCCAAAATGCATTGTATACAGGGAGTAACTTATATAACTGTTCAGATTGAAGTGGGCAATAGAACACAGTGGACTCTCCTAAGTTCGACTGAATAGAATTGAAAGTTCAGTCCAATAAGGGTAGTGGGTGTGACAGGTGAAATGAATACAAATTCTTATTGGTTATCCATCAACGAATACAGTACTGTACTTGCATTTCCTGCCCGCCTCGAGACTTGTGTATGTGCTTCTATAGTCCGACGCTGTTATTTCCGGCGTGACTCCGCCTCTTTGCTTACGTCTTAGAAAGTGAAGGCTCTATAAAGTCTAGGTAGGTAGTATCCTTAGCCATTTTTGTTCTTACGTTGCCGAGCTACCATTCGAGGAATCTATTTGCCACACCGTTAAACATTATCATGTCGTAGCTCCTATGATAATAAATCAAACGCAATGTAATTCAGCAAATAATTGAGCGGCAAATAACGTCTTCGTGCGCTTTCTGCGAACGCCAACGAAAGAGTTAAAATGGCGGGCGATTATATTAAGTGTTTATCGAGCCTTAAGAAATAAATCAGCGAATCACAAGACGCACACGTTTAAATGTAGCCGACCTGCAACGCGATTGGCTGCCGGAAATTAGAGCGACGGGACTATAATACCACAATGGGTTTCGACACTTCCGTCTCACAAACGACACAATTCTCAAATAGAAAAAGAAGAGTTCATTAATTAAAAATCAGTGATTAAATATGGATGTCCTAATCAATAAAATATTCTGTTTTCCTTTAACAAAAGTATCACTACAAGACACAGAACCAATTCCCATTTAAATGGCAAACCCATTTCTTAGTGCCCGTATAGAGACGTGTCTAATTCCCGTACGTAAGCATTCGAACTATAGAATGTCGAACTTAAAAGTTTCCACTGTATTTTAAAGCAAATAAAGAACTATTATGCGTTTTGTAATTAAGTGTATGGGTAGTTAAAACATTAGACTGAAAGCCTTCTGCATTAGCGTTGGGCAACACGATTCTTTTTCAGAAGTCGATTCCAACGAGTCAATCATACATTACGAATCGATTCTAACGATTCGTTCACGATTCTTCTCAGTCTGCGATTCCAACTATTCTTTTAAATCGTCAACGAGTTCACGATTCTTCCTACTCTGCGATTCCAACGATTCGTCAACGAACGACTTACAGGACACTTTCCTTTGCAAACCACGCGTAGAACAAAAACGTTCTACATCTCTCGCATAGATGGCATAAGAGGCGAGACAAATGATTGTCTCTTTCTCATTGGCTGGAATCATTCAGCATGACCTCCGTTAGTCTACAAAATTACCCAAGATAATGTTTCTAAATTATAATTTATCAACTGAACCTTATTACGAAGTACATTTTTTGCATTACATCTCTATTTAACTATGCAAATTTCAGGTTCGTGTTCATTATTTTCCATACTTAACAAATGCAATATTTTGATTTCACTCTCGCTCGGGAGTATTCGGCACTGTTCGGAAATGTCCGCTGACAGGTTACATCAAACAAGTAAATAGAATCGTGGGTTACGATACCATGTCAATTCGTTACTATTCTTTTGAACGACGATTCGTTACGATTCTTTTGAACGACGATTCGTTGATACCACGAATCGATTCTTACGATTCTTTATTATCAGTCGTTCGAATGAACGATTCGTTCACTAATCGACCCAACTCTATTCTGCATAGTTTGGCAACAGCGCATCGCTGGCTCACCTACGAATACACACACACAAAGTAAAGTTTGAAGAGCAACATTCCGTCACTTAGTCACTGCACAACTCATTAATTTCCTCTCGAGTGTCATTTAGCCTATATTTGTTACTGTTGCTCCAAGATATTTGAATTTTTCTACCTTTTCGAAGGAACAATTTCCGATTTTTATATTTCCATGTCGTACTATGTTCTGGGTACGAGACGTAATCATATAAGCAGGCTTCGAGACTTTGGACCCGATACGATAAGTTTACTGTGCATGCACTATAGGTTGTTGACTCTGCAGGTAGGTAGAGATGTGTTGAGGTAACAACGTTGCTATTTAGAGTAGAGTACGGTAGGATGGGGAAACACACACATATGTACGAGGGGGATCCAGGAAATAACGACCGTTTTGTTGTAATAATTAAAAAAATATATTTATTTGAAAAAACAAAGCCTGTTACATAACTGAAGCTTCCTTTACTTCTCTACATAATCACCACCTACATTTAAACATTTGTCGTATCTGTTCACTAGCTTTAGAATTCCCGTGTTATACTCCTCTGCCGCCAGTTCATTAAGCCAGGTGTTCACTGTCTTCTTCAACTCTTCATCACTTCCAAAACGCGTACCACCCAGAAAGTCTTTCAGCTTAGTGAAAATCGCTAGGAGCAAGGTCTGGACTATAGGGCGGATGATCAATGATTTCCCAACCGAATTGATCCAGCAATTCTCGAGTTGAAGCAGCAGTGTGCGGGCGGGCACAGATTTTGTGGTAGCCAAGATGTTGCGACACAATTTCACCAAGCAAAGAACGAGAAATGTCAGGAAAGGCAATATGCAATTCGTCGAGTGATGTGCGCCTGTCTTGCAAGATTCTGTCGTTCACTTTAGTCTTCAGGTCTTCTGTGATGAGTGATGGATGTCCGGGTCGAGTTTCATCGTGGACATTTGTTCGCCCATTGTTGAACATTTCGCATCATTTTCTCACATTTCTTTCATTCATTACAGTATCACCATACACTTCTTTCAATTGCCGGTAAATTTCTGCAGGTTTCAAATGTCGGGCATTCAAAAATCGAATCACACTCCTCACCTCACAGTCGGCGGGATTATCAATCACGTCGTTCATTTTGAAGTAACACAAAATGCAAAATGGCGACTTGTTTGCAACCAGTACTCACAACATTATGAGAACACATGTTAAGGAAGCCAGTTGACCTTCAAACAAGGAAGGGGAGTCAGCTGCGCGGCGGGTATGCGCGAACGGTCGTTATTTCCTGGATCCCCCTCGTACATTCTAAAAGTAATTAATATACATTACACAATGACAATGCCAAAAGAATGTGAAAAGCATTTATTCTCCTGTCTTTTACAAGCATTTGTGTTTAATTATACACAGTTTTAATGGTGGAAATAATAATGTAGCAATTTTAATTTTTTCATTTATCCTGTTGGTCGTCTTTAGGAAGTGCAGTTACAGTACCGAATTGCAATGTATCTACTACAAGATACATTTTCAGTGTCTCAAACGTAAATCTTTTTCGGTTATCTGTCAAAGTTTTGTACTGAGGAAAGCTGCGCTCTACGTCTCTACGTCGCATGACGTGATAGGAGCAAAAAAAAAAAAAAAAAAAAAAAAAAAAAAAAAAAAAAAAAAAAAAAAACATCATTGCAGTCTCTAAGTGACAGTCCTTTATTCTCGGGTGACTCTATGCCCACTAATTTTTCTGTTCCATATCCGTTATTTTGACATAAAATTGATTTCCACTTTTATAAGCATTTGTGTTTAATTATACACAGTGTTAATGGTGGAAAAAATATGTCGCAATTTTAATTTCTTCATTTATCCTATTGGTCGTCTTTAGGAAGTGCAGTTACAGTACCGAATTGCAATGTACTACAAGATACATTTTCAGTGTCTCAAACGTAAATCTTTTCCGGTTATCTGCCAAACACAGTTTGTACTGTGGAAAGCTGCGTTCTACGTCGCATGACGTGATAGGAGCAAAACGAAAAAAAACCTAACATCATTGCAGTCTTTAAGAGACAACCCACTAATTGGCTGTTTATATTATAGAATGTTCCATATCCGTTATTTTTACATAAAATTCATTTCCACTTCTGTTTTACACGTTCAGTAACCGGTGTACTTGGTGTCTCATTAATTCTCTGCGTCATTTCCTCAAATAATTTGAGGGCTTCCGGCATCTCTTGCTCTGACTTTTCTAACCGTGTAATAGTTTGTCACAGTTTGAAAATGGGTTTGTATGAAAACCAAATTATTCGTCAGAACCTTAAAATCCAGAGCGTTTTCCTTTGCGTATTTGTTGGCATTCATTCTACAGTACCCCACCCACTGTACGCTTTACCACTATACTCAGTACGCCGTTATGCGGATTTCCCACTGAACTGCTCTATTGGGTCCGAAGTCTCGAAGCCTGCTTATAAGGTTACTTTGTTTTTCGGAATTTACTTTATTATTTGCTTCATGAAAAATTCTCGTCTTTTCTCTAATAATTCGTGGATTTTCTGCTAACAAATTCAAGTCATCCTTATCTTGCCTGTTTTTTTATTTTCATTATTACGTCATTTTCTCTTCTAATCTTGTCTTTTATTTTCCTTCCTTTCCTATCCTGATCACGGTTTTTCTCTCATATCCTCTAGTTTCCTTCTTTCTATATGACAGGATCTCTCGCCCAGTTCTGTACTACAGTTCGTAACAGAGAGCAGGGATTCAGAGGAGACACTCTCGAAATAGCAAATCGAACTCACGACCTATCGCACTGAGCCACTCCACCATCTGAGGTTTCTCTTATTGGGAGCAGAGTAATGCATATAAATGAGGACTTATGAATTTTTTCGGTCTCCGATTTCCTCTGTGAATTGTATCACTCGGAAAAATGGAACCCCGCGAAATGTCATTTGAATGCAGCTCGCGAGGTGGCTACGCGACTCAGTGATTGAACTCCGTCCACACGTCTGCTGATCCCGTACCGAGGAACTGTGACAGAAATGCGGACCGATCGACTTGAGAGAAAATTACAACCTGATATGACGATATCTGACGCTGTAGTCACGTCCAATTTGTTAGAGTAAACATTTGCACTGATATACAGGATGTACAAAAATTCGACCGTCAGATTTTACGAAGCTGTAGACTGGTTTATTGCAACTGTTTTTAACAATGAATGAGTATTAGAAATGCCACTTTTCTTCGATAAATGGCGTCGAAATTTACGATATATTATCTATTGAAATATATTACGATAATGGACAGCAGATTTATGAGTCTTGGGTTGACCATCTTTGTGACAAACTAGGAAATGATAGTAATTTTAATTAAACATTCAGACTAACGGTTCCACACATGTACCAAACTCTACAACCGTTTATTAAAAATGAAGAAAATAAGCTGATTGACCACTGTTACCAACTTCCAATGTTATGATGTAAATGACAATGGTAGTCTCGGATCAATTTGCCGCGAACTCAAGAGGATTTTAGAACATTACAATTTTCCTAAATGAAAGAAAGAAAGAATCTGGATTAGAATGCGTAAACAAGCTGCCACTAATTTTATTATAATAATAATAATAATAATAATAATAATAATAATAATAATAATAATAATAATAATAATAATGCTTTATTTAACCTGGCAGAGTTAAGGCCATACGGCCTTCTCTAACACTCAACCAGGAGTAAAACTGCGTTACAAAACACACTACAAATTTACAAGGTACACTACAATTTTACACACAAAACTGAATTTATAAATAAAAAGTAATTATTGTTCAAGAAGCCTTTCAGGTATGTCTAACTCCATCCCAAAATTCATCTACCTAAATACACTCATTCTGGAGTATTTAATATTTTCTTACAAAAATGTATTTTTGAACAAGTTTCCATAACAGAAAAATTGTTATTAAATCCACAGTTTGAAAGGTAGATTGGGCTTTTTTTTTTTTTTTTTTTTTTTCGTTGTTGGTAAATCTATAGCATCTATTAGATGCTTTTTGGTTGTGCTAACAGATGGAATTACTTGTCAACAATGTGACGCTGAAACATGTGTTCAGGTTACTACCCAGCGACAGTCCTAACGTATTTTTATATTGTGATAATTGGTTAATTTATATTAACCCGGCACACTCACAATCACACTCACATTCATACAAATTTCCAGACTCTAGACACCCAGGGAATTCCTCTTCTTCAAGAAAAATTCACCGATAGTCTAGCCCGGGAATCGAACCCGGGACCTCCTGATCTGGAAGCCAGCATGCTGACCAACAGACCACGGAGGCAGTCTAGATTGGGCTTGCAATAAAAAAAAAACTCATTTCTTACAGTCATTTGGTCCCTATATCAGGGAGTTTCACATAACTAGGCTACAAGAACAGAATTGAAACATCAATTTTGAAGGGGTGTTCTTAAACTTTTGGTAGAATATGTATTCAGTATTTCTTAGCATCGAAATCACTTGCAAGGATGCGTTTCGCGTACCTTTTAATTTAATGTTTCTGCTTCCATTTCCACTTACTTACTTACTGGCTTTTAAGGAACCCGGAGGTTCATTGCCGCCCTCACATAAGCCCGCCATTGGTCCCTATTCTGAGCAAGATTAATCCAGTCTCTATCATCATATCCCACCTCCCTCAAATCTATTTTAATATTATCTTCCCATCTATGTCTCGGCCTTCCCAGAGGTCTTTTCCCCACTGGCCTCCCAACTAACACTCTATATGCATTTCTGGATTCGCCCATACGTGCTACATGCCCTGCCCATCTCAAACGTCTGGATTTAATGTTCTAATTATGTCAGGTGAAGAATACAATGCGTGCAGCTCTGCTTTGTGTAACTTTCTCCATTCTCCTGTAACTTCATCCCTCTTAGCCCCAAATATTTTCCTAAGAACCTTTTCACACTTTCTTTAATTAATTAAGTAATTAATTAATTAATTAATTAATTAATTCATTCATTCATTCATTCATTCATTCATTCATTCATTCATTCATTCATTCATTCATTCATTCATTCAAGGAAGTACATATTGTATTTTATTTCTTAAATTCGAGCTTAGACATTCGACTTAATCGTTGGGGTTTCCTATAATCCTCTGTCATTTGTTTTCTGGCGTTTCTGCACTTTCATCTTTTGTTGCACACGGACCCATGTAACAGGTTAATTCTGATGTCACTCCGATAATTCTATCGCTTTCTGATTACTGGGTTCCATGACAACGTAAGTACACAATAACTTTAATGTTCCACCAACTTGCATACTTTGTAGTAGCACAGTTGGACGTACTTGCACTAGATGATGATAATCGATAACTGCAATCAATGATCGATAATTAACAAAGTAAACGAGGCCTTGCTCGTTACCACACATGACGTGTAGCTATGAAAGTCAACAAACATAGCAGAAGTTAATGAAGGGCTTCACTCATAAATAAATTGTGCAGTTGCGAAAGTAAAATACAGAATAATATAGTGTTGTTATGGAAACTGATAAACTCCAAAAAGTTAATGATTAAAATATTCATTCAGTATTTTTTATTAACTGTAAACGATATCTCTACAATATTTTGCAAAAGGAAGAAGAAAAATAAACGCTACAAGTCTAGAAAAAAAATGAAAATAAAGTTTCACTGAATTATTTCAACATGTCAGCAAAGTCTTAGTATTATCCATATCAATTCTATGAAGAAGACTTTAATATGAATTACTTGGGAAATGTTAAAGAAAAACGACAAGATAATTATAAATCTTTTCTTCTTCTTCCTCTTCCTCTCACGTATTAAGCCTGGTGGCCTATTACGGCCTCACTCCATCGTTTCAGCGGACGGCCCAAATATCTTGTTCCTAAAGGGCAGTAATTTAGTGCCTGACATATAAACTTGTTCTAGGCATCCTGAGTAGGCCTATTTGAGATTACCATTTCTTTCTTACTTAGGGCCTACTGCCAAATGGCTTTTACGGAACCCGCAGGTTCATTGCCACCCTCACATGAGCCCACCATCGGTCCCTATCCTGTGCAAGATTAATCCAGTTTCTATCATCATATCCTACCTTCCTCAAATCTATTTTAATAATACCCTCCCATCTACGTCTCGGCCTCCCCAAAGGTCTTTTTCCCTCCGGTCTCCCAACTAACACTCTATATGCATTTATAGATTTGCCCATACGTGCTACATGCTCTGCCCATCTCAAACATCTGGATTTAATGTACCTAATTATGTCAGTTGACGAAAGCAATGCGTGCAGTTCTGCGTTGTGTAACTTTCTCCATTCTCCTGTAACTTCATCCCTCTTAGCCCCAAATATTTTCCTAAGAACTTTATTCTCAAACATCCTTAATCTCTGTTCCTCTCTCAAAGTGAAAGTCCAAGTTTCACAACCATACAGAACAACCGGTAATATAACTGTTTTATAAATTCTAACTTTCAGATTTTTTTACAGCAGACTGGATGACAAAAGCTTCTCAACCGAATAATAACAGGCATTTCCCATAATTATTCTGCGTTTAATTTCCTACCGAATGTCATTTATATTTGTTACTGTTGCTCCAAGATATTTGAATTTTTCAACCTCTTCGAAGTATATATGTCCAATTTTTATGTTTCCATTTCGTACAATATTCTGGTCACGAGACATAATCATATACTTTGTCTTTTCGGGATTTACTTCCAAACCGATCGCTTTACTTCCTTCAAGTAAAATTCCCGTGTTTTCCCTAATCGTTTGTGAATTTTCTCCTAACATATTCACGTCATCCATTTCTGTTTACGAGTATAATTTTGAATTTTCTCTAAAATTGAGTCAATATTTAATCCTTTCAAAATAACTAAATTAGGCTATTATTCTTGTCTAATCTAGTATAGCCAGCGGTTCTTTTTAAAAACTTCATTTCATTGGCAGTGATTCGGTGTTCATCACATTTACGAATGGTCCAAGCTTCACTTCCATACATGAGAACAGTCTTGCGAGTGTTTTATAGGCTAGAAAAGATTTGAAAATGTATGTGTGTGTGTGTGTGTGTGTGTGTGTGTGTGTGTGTGTGTATATATATATATATAATATCTACCCACTTCACTTGCGTGATTCGGGGTCCGTATATAGCAGATAGATGACAGGACGGTGACCCATTTTCAAGTTGCACACCACTTCGGCGGGCCACGTTATGCATGATGTTTATCTGTGAAGAGTTATGTATGTGTAAGTCTCCGTGTAAGTGAAGTGTAGTGTAGAGAATGGGTGACGATGATGATGAAGGCAAGGAAGGGAGAAGGGAAAACCCGGTGCCGGAGCGTAGCCTATTCCTGTCGAACAGCACCAAGCTAGGCTTAAAGTCCCCATCCGACGGACGAATCACTATCAACCGTGACATACGCCTTCTCTCCATATGCACTGCGGAGAGATTTGGGATTTAACCAAGGCTTATTGGTGCACAATTTAGAGATTAAAAGTTGTGCACCGCCATCTCTCCTAGTCCCGACTTAGGAATTTTACAGGAAAATTTCTGGCCCCGTCGGGAATCGAGCCCGGGCCGGCTAGTCTGGAGGCAGACGCGCTACCACAGAGCTAACTCGGCGGACGGTTTGAAAATGTCATTAATGGTTTTCATAGTTAAATCTTTAAAAATGGTATGCAAAGTTAAAGTAATTCAATTTTGTATAAACATTCAGGGCTATTCAAAAAGAAGGAGCAGATTTAAAATATTTATTTCTTCCAAACTACAAAAGATAGAAACACAATTCCAGCGTTCCTGGACAGACGAAAGTTCAAATTTTTTAACAGTCCTGGTAGAAGTTCCAATCACGGCCGCATTGGCGCTGTTGCTTGTCATGCGCGGCCGCATTGGTGCTGTTGATTGTCTGTAGTAAAATGGCGACACAACAGGAAAAAAGCATTTTGTGTGCTTCAATTAGCAAAACTAGAGTCCATTATTGAAGTTCAACGTTCTTTTCGCAGTCAGTTTAATACTGACTTCATTTTCATGCAAGATGGTGCCCCGCCTCATTTCTCTAACCACGTCCGACGTTACGTGAATGACGCCATTCCAGGTCGTTGCATTGGAAGAGGAGGAGAGGATCAACTTCATCGCCGGTGGCCTCCTAGGTCTCCAGACATCACTCCTTGTGATTTTTATCTGTGAGATTACGTAAAAAACCGTGTTTTTATCCCCCTATGCCTGACACTCTTGAAAGTCTGCGACATCGAATTGTTGAAGCTGTGAATTCGATAACTAGAGACCAGCTGATTCGTGTGTGGCAAAAAAATGAGCCACCGTTTTGATATTTGTCGTGTAACACATGGTGCTTATATTGAATGCATACAACATTGAATCTTTCTCTGTCCAGGAACGTTGGAATTGTTTCTATCTTTTGTAGTTTGGAAGAAATGAATGTTTGAAATTTGCTCCTTCTTTTTGAATAGCCCTGTATTTTTATTGTTCATAGCATAATTCCAAATGAAACTGAAAAAGTTGCCAAAAATGATATTTCCTCTTTCCCTTAAGGGGAGAAGATGGTATTTTTTTGGTGAAAAATTAGTAAATTTTCAAAAAAAAAATCTTTAAAATATCCTGTGATATGTGTGGAATGCATACCATAACATTTCGTTGGTATTTGTGCCCTTATCGGATGTTGAGACGCCATTTTTAAACTTCCTGCGCTATGGATTTTTAAATCACACGCCCGCTTTTATCGGTTTCCAGTAACTTCATTTTTTTTTTTTGCTACATTGCTAGACAAAAATGGATATAATTTCTGAACTATTGAAGATACATGCATGAAATTTAGAACACACATTCTTTAGACTATTACGAAACTTTTCTCTGTAACAGAATTTTGTTAGTTCATCTCATTTTAAAAATACGTCCGTTTGTTTGCAAGAAAGGAAATCAGAAAATTGTTATTAAAATTTAATTGTTTATTTTACAAAGGTAGGGACTAATATCAAAATTCTGTTACAGACAGTTTGTAGAATATGCTTTCGCAAATACATTGCAAAAAACTGTTTGAATCTAGCTTCAAAAACGGTTTAGAATCTTTAGATATATCAGTTTTAGTACAATCCTGCATAGCTTGTGTGTATATATATATATATATATATATATATATATATATATATATATATATATATATATTTTTTTCAAATTTGGGCCCTCAAATAATTTTTTTTTTCAAAATATTTATATTTGGTTGAGTTGCCACAACTATGAGCTCTCTACATACAAAACATTAATATCTTACATCAAATAGGAAAAAAGTTTAAAAAAATACCATCCTCTCCCCTTAAGGCAATAAATTTTCCCCCGGAATGTGGGAAATTTCCACCCATCTGACATCAGTGCTGTGAACAAGAACTACTGCTGAAGTTGTAGGCCCACAGGTTGGCTACTCATCGCCTCGCGCCTGCGGGAGAGATTCAACTGTACAAAACTTTCGTAAGCTTCTGCATCAAGCGGACCGGAGGCGGGTCCTGCTTCCCTGCATGAGTGGCACACGGCAAATTAATCTTCCTGAAGTGCATCAGTTCACTGATAAATCTTCCTCAGTACGGACAGGCTTAAGGGCTCTTGTGAAAGGATGCTTTTTTACAAGGCGAACTCTACCTGCGAATGTTAACAGGTCACTCATTCAACTCCAAGTCAGTAGGTAATATCAATACATTCAATATCAGCCAATTCAAAGCGGAGAAGTTAATCTAAAGTTTCTAGCGCGGCTGTAGCATTTGATGACTTTGACTTCAGTTAAATAGATTAAATCTGTCGATTGCTGCTCACCTAGCTCAGTCGGTATCCAACTCGTGTAGTTCAACTCATCTGGCCTGCAGTACTGAATCCAACTTATCTAGCATTCAGTCCAATCCAACTGATCTAGACCAGTAAGTCAGTCCAATCTCATTCGTCATTCCAATTCGCCTATCCCATTCAAGTCATTCTAACTCGTGTATTCCAGTCATGCCAGTCCAACTGATCTATCTTACCAGTTAAGTTACTTCAACACCAGTCTATATCCCGATTAAATCAGTCCAACTCTATATATTCCAGTCGTATATCCCAGTGAAGTCAGTCCAACTCATCCTATCTATTTCTCAATCTCTCTTCTATTTCTAATCATATCTATTTCTCATCCTCTCACCTATTTCTCATTCTCTCTATTTCTCATCCACTACTATTTCTCATTCTCTTTTTTATTTCTATTTCTCATCCTCTCGCGTATTTCTCATTCTCTTCTATTTCTCATCCTCTCTCCTATTTCTCATTCTATTATTTCTCATCCTCTCCTATTTCTCATCCTCTCTCCTATTTCTCATTCTCTCTATTTCTCATCCTTCTCCTATTTCTCATCCACTACTATTTCTATTTCTCATCCTCTCTCCTATTTCTCATTCTATCTATTTCTCATCCTCTCTCCTATTTCTCATCCTCTCTCCTATTTCTCATCCTCTCTCCTATTTCTCATTCTCTCTAATTCTCATCCTCTCTCCTATTTCTCATTCTCTTCTATTTTATCATCCTCTCTACTATTTCTCACACTATTCCTCATCCTATCTCCTATTTCTCATTCTCTCTAGTCTCATCTCTTCTATTTCTCATTCTATCTCCCATCATCCTATTTCTCATCCTCTCTCCTACTTTTCATTCTCTCTAATTCTCACCCTCTCTATTTCTCATTCTCTTCTATTTCTCATCCTCTCTCCTATTTCTCATTCTATCTCCCATCATCCTATTTCTCATCCTCTCCTATTTCTCATTCTATCTCCCATCCTATTTCTCATCCTCTCTCCTATTTCTCATTCTATGTCCCATCATCCTATTTCTCATCCTCTCTCCTATTTCTCATTCTCTCTAATTCTCATCCTCTCTCCTATTTCTCATTCTCTTCTATTTCTCATCCTCTCTACTATTTCTCACACTCTATTCCTCATCCTATCTCCTATTTCTCATTCTCTCTAGTCTCATCTCTCCTATTTCTCATTCTATCTCTCAACATCCTATTTCTCATCCTCTCTCCTATTTCCCATGCTCTCTCCTATTTCTCATCCTCTCTTCTATTTCTCATCCTCTACTCTTTCTCATTCTCTTTTCCAAACCTATTTCTCATCCTCTCTTCTATTTCTCATTTTCTTTTCTATTCCTAATTCTCATCCTCTCTTCTATTTCTCATTTTCTTTTCTATTCCTATTTCTCATCCTCTCTTTCCTTTCTCTTTATCCTGTGTTCTTTTCTCTTATGCTGTCTTTTTTGTCCCATCTTCCCTCCTTTTTCTCATGCCCTTTTCTCTTTATCTGTCATACCCTTTTTATTCTCTTTTATCCTTTCATCTCTTTCTTTCTCATCCTTTTCTTATTTTCTGTTTTTCTTTCTTAAGCTCTCCTGTCTTTCTCTATCATCCTCTACCTATTCTCTATAACAGCCTGCTTGTTATGATTAGTAATAGCAATGTTTTAGGACAGTGGTTTCTAATATCCTTGTCGTTTCCTGTGATTTATCTGCCAACGATATGTCTTTCCACAGTGACGGAAACATCTTGTGTATGAACTGCAGCCTACACACTTAAATAGGCCTATGTCTGCCGTAGTTATCTCTGAATAAATAAAACTGAATTGATCGGTGTATGGATGGATGGATGGATAGATGAATGAAAGTTGAGTAGTATAAGTGGATGGGTGAGTGTATGGATGCACAGATGTATAGCCACTTTCAATGCGAAAGAAAAGCAACTCTGGCTTATCCGAAAGTGATTTGCATTTAAAATTTTTCATAACTGATGAATTGTAGTGTATTCAGTGGTATAATGCTTACCGACGCAGGTTGAAACTCTGCCGAGAACTGTTAACTTAAAAGGAGGGAAAATCATATAACTTGTCTTCTTTCGCGAGAGAAAAAAAAATCTATAACGCCCGTATTGAAAACCTGCGCCACATAAATGAAGCGACTGCCTCCGTGGTCTGTTGGTCACCTTGCTGGCTTCTTGATCAGGAGGTCACCGGTTCGATTCCCGGGCTCGGCTCTCGGTGAATTTTTCTTGAAGAAGAAGAATTCCCGGGTGCCTAGAGTCTGGAAATTTGTATGAATGTGAGTGTGCCGGGTTAATATTAATTAACCAATCATCACAAATATAAAAATACATCAGGACTGTCGTTGGTTCAGTAACCTGAACACACTTTTCAGCGTCACATTGTTGACAAGTAACTCCATCTGTTAGCACAACCATAAAGCATGTAATAGATGCTATAGAGTTACCAATAATGGGGGGGGGGGAACAAAAAAAAAACAAATGAAGCCTGTTCATATTTCAACGTGGTTGCGTAATGACCAGTAAATTTTGCCCGGAGCCCACTATCAGGAACAATGTTCTTTTCCTTAAATATACGATACCAAACCCACAGCTTTACTTAACCCACAGTTGAACGTATACCAAGCATTTTATCGACACTTAAATTCCATCGCCTTCGGCCGGTTTTGAACCAGATAGTTTGGGTAGCTAACTGCTACGTAAGAGAGGACAACGCCATCTCTGTTGCTGAGCGCGATCTTCTCGTACAGTCAGTATTATTCAGAGAGATTATTATATTACACATACCAAAAGATATTGATTAATAAATAACAGTTGAACTGACTGAAGAAAAAGCTTTTCAAGCTTATTACGCTTCTCGTGGATGGCTTTGACTATGCTGGCTCAAGTAGGTGAAGGTTACTTCAGGGAATGTTTACAGAAGGAACATACAGGCCTGTGTAATATCACGAAGGCCTTGGCTTTTCGCCACATTGTTCGTTTTCATTTGTTTCTTCTCCGTTACTATGGAAATGTTTATTTCAAATGTAACAAATCAAAGCTATCCAGGCAATAACTCAGTTGTGTTTATTGTTTGGCACATTTATTCGTCGAAATACCAGCATTTCTCTTTGCAGATCTATATGTTACAATGAATGCTACACACAATCTTCAAACTCTCTATCAAGACTCAGACTTCTAAATGTCTTGAGTGACGGACTCTGCAATTCGTCTCTTTTCTGTATGCTATTAATGTGAAAGAGAGATGGTGGTTACGTTGAAAGGGAGTGGACGATATTTTTTTAAACTTTTTTCCTATTCGGTGTAAACTATTATTTTTTTGTGTGTAGAGAGCTCGTTGCTATAGCAACTCAACCAAATACAAATATTTTAAAATTATTTGGGGGCCAGATTTTTTAAAAAGTGTACCCAATGCAGGATTTTACTAAAACCGATATATCTAAGCCATTTTTAAAGATAAATTCAAACCGTTTTTTACATTTTACTTGTAAAAGCATGATCTACAAACTGTCTCTAATAGAATTTTGATATTAGTCCATACATTTGTAAAATGAGCAATTAAAATTTAATCACACTTCTTTTATTTTCTTTCTTGCAAACAGACAGACGTATTTTAAAAATGAAATCAATTAGGATACTTCTGTTACAGAGAAAAGTTTCCTAATAGTCTAGAGAATGTCTGCTCTAAATTTCATGCATGTATCTTTAATAGTTCATAAATTACTTCCATTTTTGCCTGGAAATGTAGCAAAAAAAATTAAGTTCCGGAAACAAAAATCAAAGGGAGGTGTGATTTAAAAATTCAGGGCGCAGGAAGTTTAAAAATGGCGTTTCAATATCTAATAAGGGCACAAATACCCACAAAATGTTATACAATGTATTCCACACATATCACAGAGTATTTTGAAGAATTTTTTTTTATTTACTCATTTTTCACAAAAAAAAAAAATACCTACATCTCCGTTTAAATTTTATGTCAATTGCTATTCTCACAAATAAACCTCATTTTTTTTAATTTCTCAGTGCACTCCGTTTCTGGAATTTGTAAGTAAGTCGACATATTTGGGTGGACCCGATGACAAGCGAATAAGCGGAGCCTATCGATCCGGGGGTGTATTGCGGGCTGCATCGGCTCACGGCCGTTAAAGGGTAAGATGCGCGTGGAAGAAAGTAGGAGGGTAGGGTGGAATTTTAGACGTTCGTCTTTATGCAGTGCTTTCCTTCAAAGCATCATTGGACTGGTTCTCTCTCCACTCACCACTTGTTTCGTCCCTACAGTTTGAGAAACAAAGTATATACGAATTATAAGAGATACTATATTGATCCTGCAAAAATCGATTTCGATATTTTTTTCGGGCATTACACGTTTTGAGAACGAAGTGGGTTTGGACATTGTTTGTGTACAGCGGTTTTGTTAACTAATCTCTCTGTGTACAGCGATTTCTACTAAACTATTGGACGGATTTTGTTCATATTCAATATCTACGAGTCAATTTATCAGGGAATGATGTACATGAAATATAATAATTTTAGTACTAATCTGTCTGTGTACAGCGATTTCTACTAAACTATTGGACGGATTTTGTTCATATTCAGTATCTACGAGTCAATTTATCAGGGAATGATGTACATGAAATATAATAATTTTAGTATTAGTCTGAGAATAGTTAGAAATTATGGATGGAGAAGAAATTTTGTCACGTCTTCCTTGCTATAAAATACATGACGATCGACAAAATAGCTTAATGACGGCAACAGACAGAATCTAGTAGGCTGTTATCGGAAACTAGAAAGGCAAAGTTAAAACTTAGCCAACTCTCACGTCTCCGTTCCAGGGCTCCGGCAAGCTTCTCGTTATAGTTTTCGTTCCCGTTTTCTTATGGACCAGGCCTTAGACGCCTTAACCTCCCCTTGTGTTCTCCAGCTTTCACACTACTGCTGGTAGGGGAGGGAAATTCACTTAATCACACATTAGACATCTCAAAAGGGCGTGTTTCCCTGGTCATGGAATAGGCATGATACAGAACCACATGAGATATCACAGGACAATCAGAAGATAACAGACAAACGCCCAGTCTCGTGGACGGAGGATAAATTTCTCCCATTGCCTACGCCAGGAATCGAACCACGGACCGCTTGGTTGGGAACCACACGCGTTATGCACACATCCACAACGGCGGACTAATAATTACTATACAATAGTTACTAATGTGGAACAGAGATGATCAGTTCAAAGCATTCAGGATTCGAAGCACGCTTGCTCTATAGTTCGGAGGGGGGGAGAAGCGTTCAGAGCAGTCAAGGGGAAAGTGGTAACGTCGTACGCAGTGAACTTCAGTGGGTGTAACGTTTCATGTGCATCATATTAGAGAAAGCATTCGAAATGGAGGACGATACAAATCAATATAGATATAAACCACAATAGGCATAAGCTATTCGTGGGAGGAAAAAAAAAAAAAAACTTTATTTACAATATATAATTATGCGACAAAATATTGAATCCAGTGAAAAAATATAATTAACCTCCAGCGATATTAATCGACTTCTCATGCTATCCAGTATGCAAAATGTTTGGTTAGGAAAGGATAGCAACATTTGAACAGCTAAGAAATAATATTTTTGAGGGTGAACGTACATAATATTATGTTATTACTTTACAATAAATCCTAATTACCTAATCTGATTACAGAGACGGAAACTTTGGCAGAATGCCTTTTTAAATGTGTTAAATCTATCTTCATTTTGACAGTAAATCTGTTCGAATTATACCTTTGTGATTGAAGCGTCACAGTTTTATGTTGCCCTTTTCTGCCTTTTTTAATATAAATGCCTAATTTACAAAATAAATGCTTTTTTGCCTTTATTTAATTATTTATCTATTATTTATTAATTTATTATTATTAAAAATTGCCTACAGGTATATTTTAATTTATCTCTATAACCGCTACAATGAAAGTGACTTCACCGAATGTATATTATTGTCTTTCAGTCAGTTCATATTCTCTTTGCAACAATGAGTGCTGCCGTGCAAAAATGTATAACAGTAAGCGTTTTAATTATCGCTTGTGTTTATTTGACAAGGCAACAATGAGTGCGGGTCTAACATTTTTCTTTCAGTTTTCATTGCGACGTTGTTGTAGCTAGCAACATATCAGTACAACCAAACACAAAAATGCACTTTCCAAGGCTACTGGGAAGAAGATTTCTTTGCTTTCAACAGTAATTGCAACATCGAGTCGAAAATCTCAATTTGCATTCGACTTATGTAAAGCTTTTCTTGCTGCCGAAATCCCTTTGTGGAAAGTGCAAGGTTTTTGTAATTGAATTTTATTGCGTATTTTAGCTATTTGTAATGCCTTTTTGCCTGCCTATTTTAGCTATTTATGATGCCTTTTTGCCTGCCTATTTTAATGATTCACAATGCCTAAACTTCCGGTCTCTGCTGATTAATCTATTAGGCGCAAAGAATATCAGACGCTATTTTTATCCTTACTGGACATTTTATTTGCATTACAATTTAATTAATTAATTATTTAAGAGCTTAAGGGCGGAATTCATAGTCGTCACTTAAAAATGAGTGAACCCTTAAGTGGTTACTTATACTAATTTCTAATTAATAGTTGTCCCTCATTCACATAATGAGTGATTACTTAAATGAGCTGATCTGTACCCTTAAGTGACTACTCATTTTCAAAATGGATACTGAGAATGATTTTGAGGATTTTGTTGAACGAAATGAGGAAAATATACGTGTCCCAAAAAGGTATATTAGAGACTTGGAGAATCCTTTGGAAATGTATAGTGAACTGGAATTTAAGAAGCGATATCGTTTTCAGATCAATTCGAAGTTGTTGCTCTAGCCAAATTGATCGTTATTTATTTATTTACTTACCAGCACCTATTTATTTATTTATTTATTTATTTATTTATTTATTTATTTATTTATTTATTTATATAACAGGGCAAAGCCCCAATTACAATAGACAGTACAGATATTTGTTAAAAAAACACAGAATTGCATATAACATGAAAAAAGAGATAAAATAGATACAAGTGTAATTACAAATTAAAAATTAAAAATAAAAAAAAAACAAATAGATACTACCTAAATAAAAGACACAGATCTAGATATAAATGAAAAATATCAAATAAAATCAATTAAAAAGAGTTAAGTATAGATAGGCCTATCATAGCCAAAAATGTAAAATGTAGCTATAATTGGCAATTTACAGAGTAAATATAACACTATGTTAATAAATTCAATATAGGCTACAGTATTATACAGTAGGACTAATAGGCTTAATTTATTTATTTAAGAAATTCACTACTACAGAACATATGTTCCAACTAGTCATGAAACTATTGCTGTATATAACTAATTCAGTACAATAATATTGATAACTCGTTGTCATAGCAACTCCACATGTAGAGCTGCTTTCGATTAGTTCAATGAGAGTCGGCTTTTGCTATGACATCATGTACGGCAGCTGTAAGTGTGCACTGATTACGTGAAGATAAGTGCTGTCTATGAATTCGGAATTGACTTAAGGGTTCCCTTATTATAAGCAAACACTTATTACTTAAGGGTTCACTCATTTTATAAGTGACGACTATGAATTCCACCCTAAGCGTCTAAGTAAATCGCACCACTTACAATAATTCTTTAACCCTAGCATTATCAAAATATTTTTTGAGACGTTGATTACCAAGGTTGAGCTAAAAATTACCCACCCAATTAAATTTAAATATACAGGGCGATTCACAAGAATTTACCGCCATTTACGGAGCTTATTTCCGAAGACATTCTGAGCAACAAATTTAATGTAAAAATTTGTCCTAATCTCAATATTGTCAGAATTACATTAATTTTAAATTGTTAGTAAAATACCATTATTCTTGAGTTTCTCTGCTCTCTAAACCATCCGTCGTCGGAGCAGCGGAGCGGGTAGTCAGCGTTCCATAGTGCTTCTAGCTGATGACCCATAATGTAGAAGACTTTTTTTTTCTGCAACCAAATATCACGTGCTGGTTAATCGTACCACACAGGAGTGGTATGTGCTGTATTCTATACTTTCACATGGGAATGAATAAGGAACTGTTATTGTGGTCCTGTGATAGCAGTCTCATGTGTTCCTGTTGTGTTATCGATGTCTCAGATGAATAACATCTCCTGTGTTTGACGTTGTAGCTAAGACTAATGGACAAAAGTAATATCCGTTCTTAGTATAGCGGAAATTGCAAAAGCAGACTGTTTGAGCATAACCTGATCTTGTTCTTTGTTTGGCACATTGTTTTATCTTCCTTCAAATGCTGTAGTGAAATTAAAGCAGCTAGAAAACCGTGGATCGATTCCTAGTAAGAAATAAGGAAGGCTATATCTCACGGGGATTGACTGAGTTTTCGTCCTTGTCTTTGTGCCTTTAAACTAAGACATTGCGTTATGTTAACCACATGACGTGAAAGTACTGTTACTTTTAAGTAGTGTGAATAACTTAATAATAGATCTGAATAACAAAAATATAATAAATTGAAACAGAAAAATGTAATTTAAACATGAAAACACGAAATATTTGGAACTATAAAAATTAATGAAAACACTTTAC
Organism: Periplaneta americana; assembly: GCF_040183065.1. Lineage (NCBI taxonomy): Eukaryota > Metazoa > Arthropoda > Insecta > Blattodea > Blattidae > Periplaneta > Periplaneta americana. Next base: position 16,803,369 of record NC_091117.1, on the reverse strand, counting down.
ACTTAATGTATTAATTGTAACTAAGTCTAATTAAATATATATAATAAAACAATTTGATGCAATTTTGTGTTACAAACTGACCAACAAAGTAAAAGGATTATTTTATAATCATTTATAAAATTTAGTTTTAAAACTATTGATTGAAAACTCATAATATTGACTGGGAAGCTTATTATATAATTTCATCCCCATGACAGAAATGTTTGTGTTAGTCTTATGTAATCTACAGTATGGAATATTAATTTGTTCATTATTACCAATTTCATGATCATGTATATTGGACACTAATGAATAATTGTCGATATTATGTCGAGTGTAAAGTGCTAGATCATATACAGAATGTTAAAAAAGTATCCAATATTTTAGGAGGTGATAATATGCATCAAAACAAGAAAAAAATGTCTAATAAACATGGGTCCTACAACACATACTTTCTGAGATCTGAACACTTGTTCATAGGAGGTGCTCAATGTGACGTCCATTTATGGCAATGCATTTCTCTGCCCTACAATACAGCAGGCTACCAGATAATCATACCGTAGTTGACACCCCTGGCATGGAACACTGATACGTCGCAAGGAATACTGAACACAGAAGTTTGGTTGCGGATATGAGTGGGGTTCAACAGAGATGTTGTTGTGAATTTTCGTAATCAGCATGTGTGAACTGATGAAAATCCCCATGCAGTTGAAGAAACAAGGCATCAGCATAGATTTTCAATCAACTAATGGGCGGGCGTTCTTGGTGATAGATTAATAGGGCCATACGTGCTACCACAGAGATTAACTTGGAATCGTTATCAGGACTTTCTTATTAACGCATTGCCTACCTGCTGGAGTATGTGCCATGTCAGCAAAGACTACAGATGTGGTTCATGCATGATGGCACACCAGCACATTTTTTTCCGCAATGAGCGTGAACACCTGACGCTGACATTTCAGGAGCGCTGATTGATTGGGGAGGTCCCACACCTTGGCCTGCTCATCCCCATAAAACTAAATCTCCTGGACTTTTGGTTATCAAGAACAACTAAGTCAATTTCAAAGTGTACGTGATTCCATACGCCGAAGGGCAAAGGAATGAACTGCAATAAATGAACGTCACATTGAGCACCTCCTATGAACAAGTGTTCAAATCTCAGAAAGTATGTGTTGTAGGACGCATGTTTATTAGACATTATTTATTCTTGATCCATACTAGTACCTTCTAAAATATTGGATACTTTTTAACACCCTGTATATACAAATTTATGACTGATAATATCTCTGATTGTATGAAAAGTGGTCGACAATGTTCAAGATAGTTTGATTTACAAAATTTCTAAAGGCTTTCTTTTGCAAAATCAAGACACTTACAGTTTTGGTACCATTTCCCCAGAAAATTAAGGCACATCGGATTATCGATTGAAAGTAAGAAAACTAGGTACATCTTAAATAATTTTGAGAAACGCAAGTCATAAATTTCTTTAACAAAAATATAAAACTCTTGATAACTTTGTGCATATATCGATCGTCTGGTTCAAAAGTGCGACAACTCAAAAAAACAAGTTTTGAGATATCTTCAGTTGAAAGTTTCAAATAAATCACCTAGAAAGGAACAGAGTTCTGGTTCATAACCACGACAATTAGAAATGAGTCAGTATTCAGGACGAGTTTATCACAATCTTCCAGTTCATTATTAATACATTTCGAAATGTACTAATAATGAATTAGTAAAGTCCATAGTTATAATTACTTCTAAAGCAGTTTATTTAGCTTTTTTTTTCTTTTTGATTGTAAATATGATTTATCTCAATATTGAATCGGAAAGAGCTCCGAAAGGGGCTTTCAGTAGTATACATAACTAAAAAATGGCATTTTTTGAGTTGTCGCACTTTTGAACTGGATAATCGATATATTCGATATGATCATCCCATGTTAAACTGGAGTATACAGGGTGTTTAAAAAATACGGGGCATAATTTCAGGTATGTATTTCCTACATGTAGACAATCAAAATAGTTCATTACAACATGTGTCCGGAAATGCTTCATTTCCGAGTTATGGCCTTCACAACATTGAAATTCACCGGAACCATACCTCATGTTTTAGAAGACACTCCACTGATCAATCGTCAACACATTCACTTCTTGCATGATGGCGCTCCTGCACACTTCAGTCGTACGGCTCGCCGGTACTTGGATCGAAGGTTTCCTGATCGATGGATAGGTAGAGGTGGCCCAATTGCTTGGCCTCCACGCTCACCTGATCTGAACCTTCTCGATTTCTACTTGTGGGGCCATTTAAAATCATTGGTTTATTCGTCTCCGGTGCCTGATTTGGAATCCCTTCGGAATCGAATTGTGGCATGTTCTGAGGACATACGCAATACTCCTGGAGTTTGGGATCGTGTTCGCAGGTCAATGATATATCGATGTGAGGTCTGTATTCAAGCAGGAGGTGGACATTTTGAACATCTTCTGTAATGACAACAACCTGCGGAAAGAAAAACGTTCCGGTGAATTTCAATGTTGTGAAGGCCATAACTCGGAAATGAAGCATTTCCGGACACATGTTGTAATGAACTATTTTGATTGTCTACATGTGGGAAATACATACCTGAAATTATGCCCCGTATTTTTGAAACACCCTGTATAAAATGTCCTAGAAATGTTGTATAGTTTTATATGTTGTCCTTATTTATTAGATGACTTCGACTAAAAGTTGTACGGGGTTTCGACTGTATTTTTAAATTGCTAGGTTCTTGAATAGATCATTACATCATATGTGTGAATAGTGAGACCTGAAATTCTACCTGGTGGATCCCTAACTTGCCTTGTTCATGAAATTTATCTAAAACATCTGCGCTACGATTTTCGCGTTGGACTTGGCCCCGTGTTGCTATGATACATGGCTACCTGGCAAGTGGCTTATGTCAATCCTCACCTTGTCGGCTGTAATGAAGCGATCCACCTCAAACAGGGGCCCGCGTCTCTGCGGAGAATTCTACCTAGTGCAGGGGTCGGCAAAATACACAATGATAGCATCTTTGCCAGGGAAACAAAAAACAATGAGCGTATTTAAAGTTCCAGTTAGGAGTCGATATTTGTTCTAGCTGCTGCTATAATTATTGGACATAAGCGTTTAGTTAACTCCCTTAATAACAGTAATCTTTCAGTTGTTACCTTAACAACACGCAAATCCCTTATTCATCTGTCGTAAAAAAATCTTGGCTTCTTTTTTGATAATAATCTAAGTTGGAATTTTTAAGTTAAAGAAACGATAAAAAAATCTGTTCCTCCATTCACTGTTTGAGTCGCTTGAGAAACTTCTTGCCCCAGCAACTAAAACTTACCCTAGTACAAACCCTAGTAATGCCGCACTTCGATTATTGTGACGTTTTGTTAAGTGACCTAAGTTCTGAACTGTCAGTCAAGTTACAGCGAGCTCAGAATATGTGCTTCAGATACGTGTGCAACATCCGACGATATGATCACATATCACCGTCCTTCGCAAGTCTTTCGTGGCTCCGACTTAAAGAACGTAGAACTTTACACTCTTTGTCTTTACTCTTTCGAATTCTGCACACTTCAACACCAAATTACCTTTCGTCTCGCTTCTCTTATCTATACTCTAACCACGACGTAAATACCAGATCACTTATCTGTGGCACGCTAAGTATACCTCTTCATAGAACATCTTGTTATTCATCATCTTCTACAGTATCCACCTCGCGTCAATGGAATTCCTTGTCACAAAGTATTAGGGGCTGCAAGACAACAAACACCTTTAAGAACAGCTTAAAAGATAACCTTATTAGCATTTCACTCCAATCATACTGATTTAAACTATCACTGACTACATTGTTACTTCTTTCTTTAGACATCATCCTGATAGTGCTGTATTTTCAAAATTGTCTCATAATAATCTCTTGCTATTATCTAATATTACTTGAAATATATTAACATTCTATGTATTTTAGCTTAATTCTGCTACACAGTTTATTTCAGTGTTTAATTAATAGTTCATAGTATTTTGTTGTTTAATTCGTAAATAACTCTTGTATACATGTAACTCTCATCTAAATCAAATTGTTGAATTCTTTGTAAGTTCATGCATATGTACTATATATATACTTTTTGCTGGTTGAGTGGAAGAGAAGGCCTTACGGCCTTAACTCTGCCAGCTAAAATAAATTATTATTATTATTATTATTATTATTATTGTTATTATTATTATTATTATTATTATTATTATTATTATTATCCCCTCTACTGTGAACATAAGGTCCCCATCATACGAAAGAAAAAAAAAATAGCACTGCAGTTTATTTTCAGAAGTAGTATTCTGTCTTATTGATGTGAGTTACTGATTCATGTGTTTATCTATTGTAGAATAATGACAATATACAGGACGAATCAAAAGTCTGGAACCATATAAATATCTTCCATATGCTTGATTTTCGATTATTATAGGTGTTACAAGTATTTGTAAGACAAAATGCCCTACCAGTGACACATTCGATTCTAGCCCTCAGCTATCACAAAAGCCGCCATTTTGGATGAAACTTTGAAATTTTAAATGAAAAGGGGGTCATGTAGGTACTCAGAATCATGGGAGGTTTTCTGAAAAAAACCAATAGTGCAATCCGTTTTGAGATATCTCTAATCATTTTCAAGTTACTTAAAGATAACTGTCATAATGACACAAACGTTAGTTACTGCATCTACAGATATTATGTAACATGGTACAGTACTAAGAAGGCTTTGGAAAAGGTATTTTTATGCAATTCTAGTAATTAACTTTTCCTGCTTTACTGTTTGGTTAACCTGTGACAATCTCAATGCATTGTTGTGATTATTTGAAGATTTCATATAACAAATTTCTCGATTTTCGTGATGACATTATCGAAAAAGTAAATAATTGATAAATTCTTCATTATGGTGGGTTAAGCCACAGAAATGTTGCAGCAGACTGGACTAACAGTCTCCTAGACATTGGGTTGGTCGGCGTGGACCAGTAGAATGGCCGCCCAGGTCTCCAGATTTAACATCCCTCGATTTTTTCTTTTGGGGTTACATACAGAGCTTGGTATATGAAAAGAAAATAGAGAACTTTTAAAGAACCGTATCATTGAAGCCTCTGCTGAAGTCACCCCGGGAATGCTACAAAATGTTCTCGCCACATTCCACTTTATCTCTAGACACACTGTATATGTAGCGACATTCTCAGCGTCACATTCCCTGTAATGTAACATTTTCAAGGTTAGATCAACGTCTTCGAGATAGTAGCCAACTACTTTTAATGTTGAGATTCTTTGGAACCTTCATTTCTTCAAAATTGTTGTATTTCAATACGGAAGCATTTCAGTACACTATTACGGAAATAAATGTTTAATTACATGCTTCTAGCACATCTGGAAATTAAAATAGTTATTCTGAAACACCCTGTAAAGATAATGTAGCACTATGTTGAGGTTGCATTACACTGTTTTCAACACACTTAATTTAACATAACTAAATTAGTTGGGAGTACTTTTGTTTCTTGTTTCCATAGTTACTCTTAGTTTTGTTTTTAATGTGATTGCACCATAATTATTAATGAACTAACTTACACGTAAACAACACCGGAGCACTTATACCTACAGCGTGTTACAAATAGTTCTGCATAATTTATTACCCACTGTTAATTAGTGTGCGTATTATTTATTCACTTCACTAATATGTATGCATGTAGATACTTAAATATGTGTACATGCTTAAATATCTTGTATTACAAATAGTAGAGGAAAGTGTCCAAAACCGGACCCCCGTTTTGTTTTTGATTTAAAAAAATATAAAACAGTAAAAAATAATCTATATATATAATTTGAACTGGTAATGAAAATTACGGGAAAACGGCTGAACGGATTTTAATGAGTGACCCCTCATTTTCATGCCTGGCATCCAAAGTTTTTCGGAAAAGTAGTAGTTTTCAGTGAAATGTCAATTTTCCTACATAATTTTCCTATTTTCCAAAATCCATCTGTTGTCAGTTTTGAGAACTAATATTATTGAATCACGGCCGACTTGATTAAATTTCAGAACAAAACGCACACTACAATAAACAATAGGCTATTACACGAAGGCCATGACCTGCAGGATTGCCGACATATTTAGAGCTCAATTCCATTTGTTATTAAAAACTGATTCTATAGTGTATAATTTTCTGAGTATTGGATATTCAAATCTACGAAACTTGAGGTGGTTTGATGACATTATTACCATTAGAAATTAAATATTATTATAGTTAATATCATGATGCATCTATTTTTTCATTAATTGTACATAATATTGATGCTATATTGATGACATGAAAGTGAAACGTTTTGTGGTTATGTAAGTAAATGTAGAGAATATCTTAATTTAGATCTTCATTTCTATTACTGAGTGGCTGCTATATATAACTACAAAACTTAAGTAAGATAATAATATTGTTATTAAAAATCAAATATTTTTATACTTATTAACCCAGTGGGGTTGGGACATTTTCATATACTTAATGGCGGTGTAGTGTAGATATTGATATGTGTCATTGTCTTCAGTATTGGCTCGAGAGAGCGCAAAAATTACAGTTCCTAAGGAAAGATCAAAAGGTATTACTTACTGATAAAATAAGAGGCCTAGAAAATTTTGTAGTCTCCAGATAATTTCAGCAAGGATCTCTTAGTAGGATAAAATGATTTTACGCTCTACATTTCAAGTTCTACATGCAGCAGCTATACGAAAATGCTATTGTTCGAAAGCTTAGCAAACCTGACTTTTTTTTTTTAACTTTTGCCTACAATCCACAATGACCTGAAATAGCTACTGCTATCGTCCTGACATTGATACTTGCGTTTTCGCGTTGAAACTCAAAAACTGAAGTTGGATAGGTTCAAGAAAAAGTATTTGGCCTAAAAAAATCCATTCAGAGGGAGTATGTTTAATTATTATGGAAGCAAATAACTATCAAAAAGACAAGTATTTTTCATTGAAAATAAATCTGAAAAATTTTTATTTGAACGTCTAAGGAACTCAGTTTGCAGCAGTATTTGCTGCACAAGCCACTAGTTATGTTTTAAAAGCATGTAATGTCTACTTTATAATGTTATGCACCATTTGCATTTTACTTTTAGAAAATATAATTAAAAATTGGTATGAAAAAAATTATTTTCAATAACCTTACACTTTGGCGATTTGAAAAATAGTTGCCGAAATCGGACCCCTTGTAAAATTAAACAAAATAACACTAAACAAATTTGGAAAAAGGTTTTAAATAAGAGAAAACATAATCTAGTTCCAAAGTATAAGTATAATATTACAATTACAGGTTTTACTTTTTAAAAAGTGATATAGGATGTATTAAAAATACATAAAACGTACAACAGAATTAAATCGTTCAGCGACAAAAATCGCAGATGTTCATGTCCTTTTCAGTCACAGCACATAACGCAAATGACCCAAAATTCCCCATTAGCATCCTCCAAAAATTTTCTGTCACAAAACACACATACCAAACATCATCTTTGGATCGGAAAACTTTCGAAAAGAGATCCAATTCAGATATTCCAGAGGTCACGTTGTTTTCATCTTCAGTGCTTGATTCTCACATTTTTCACAAAATTTAGACGATTTTTCACGAACCCTTTCCCTTTTCTTTAAGGCTGTACTTCTGAACCACGTCCCTGGCCGCGATTGCTTTTGCGTCCTTGAGCACGATTCCGTGCTTGTTGTTCAGCTTCCATAGCTTCTTTAGCTTTCTTAGCTTCCACCAATTGGGCTTCATAAGCCGTAGATGTGATGACCGTAGAACTGCAGATCTTCCGCCCCCTATTCGAAAACCTCTTTTTTAATTTTGGAATGGGAGTGATGTCAAACGGGCTTGTCTTAGAAGATGTGGAACCCTGAGGATCCTCAAGTGTAGCTGATGACAGAGGAACACCCTGACCTGCCGAAGATGTTGATCGTTGATTTGGGTCAAACTCTACAATAACTTGTGGTTCGTTCACATCACATTCTTCTCCGTTCTCTGGAAAGCTTTGATTTTCTGCTGTTCGTTTCTTTAACACAGATTCATAGAAAGAGAAATCTCGTTTTTTGTTTGCCTCTTCAATGTATTCGGCATCTGAAAACAGCTTCTTGTTCAAGGGTTCCTTTAAATCCATTGATTGCTATTTGAGCTGTTTGGCATCTAATGTAGGCTTCGCCAAACAGGTCCATTGCATCAAAAGCACTGACAGCACGTTCATTGTGCCTTAACCACTGCCTGAGTTCCTTGCTGTAGTGAACTTTCAGGGGAACCATGAAAGTTTTGTCCAAAGATTGTAGTTTGTGTGAAGAGTGAGGTGGCAGCGACACAATTGTAACATGATTTGCTTTTGCCAAGTTGATCAGATCAATATTCTGTGTGTGGCTAAAGTGGTCATTCAAGAGCAACAGCACAGGTTTTTCCTTTCTAGGATTGGCAAACTCGATGAAGTGTCGAAACCACTGAGTGAAGGAGTTCATTTGGATTCACCCTGAATGGTACGCTGTAAAGATTGTTCCTTCCTTCCCCATTATCCTCTTGAAATTTGGAACAGAATTCCAGTAGAATAAGAGTGTGTACAAATACAGGTAGACTTTAAACATGAAAAAATAAGGGGTCCGGTTTAGGCAACTGAAGGGGGTCCGGTTTACGCGACACTTTTTTTTAACTCAATAAATTTTTAACCAAACATCTAAATTAAACGGTTTAATGACAAGCAGTAACCTTAAACCTTACCATTTAAGGATATATATATATATATATATATATATATATATATATAGATCGAATGGCTTACCTGTCAATATCTAGGAAAAAAAAAAAAAACAAAAAATGTAGCACAGTGTATAAACTTTTTCCACTGTCAAAACACTTAATTGCAGACTGATAAGGAACAAGTGAAGCGGGCGACGTGTATGCTCCGCTACAGAGTGGTAGAAGCCTAAACTACTATTTACACTCAGTCCTGCTAGAGTTCACTAGAATACAGAGTCAGGAGACTGGGGGTTCACTTTAGGGGGAGGAGTCCGGTTTAGGGCACTTTCCTCTAGTGATACCCGGTACTGATTTTATCAGTTTTTATAAGGGAATTGTTGGAGAGATATTTAAATACAGACTAAGCCAATATACTAGTGTTTTTACTGCTGAACTGTATGCTTTTTACCGAGTTTTATTGTTTTTAATTAGGCAACCTCGGGGCAGATTCCTTATCTGTTCCGACTCTTTAAGTGCCATCCAGTCCTTGCAGTCTTTTAATTGTGATGATCCGCTTGTCTTAAGAACTCAGCAGCTGTTCCATACTCTCCTTTGCTCTGATTATGAGATTGGAGTAGTGTGGATTCCTGGTCATGTAGGGATTCTAGGAAATGAGGCCGCGGATGCTGCAGCCAGGGCTGGCGCACTGAATGGCTCTCTGGTATATTGGCGCGAGAGGTGGCAGGACATTCGAAACTACTTGAAATATAAAATATGGTGGCAATGGGAAGGAGAATGGTCTGCACAAGAGGGAAACAAATTACAAAATATAAAGAATACTGTTCGAGTTTCGTCTACAAGAGCGTCGCGACACGAGGAGGTTTTACTCACCCGGTTGAGGATTGGCCATTGTCATCTGACACACGGCCATCTCCTACGTGGCGAACCTCAGCGGGAGTGCGATATGTGCCATGTTCCACTTACGGTGGAACACTTTTTATTGCGTTGCAGGAAATATGACCATGCACGGAGGCACTATGGAATTCGGCCGACATTACGTGACGCTCTTGGAAATGATTTTAATTGTACAAATGCAGTTCTGAGATTTTTTTATCAAATACAGGTTTGGATAAAATGATTTAGTTTTTATTGATCCGTTTTACTTATCCTCCGGACCCTTTACATCCGGAGGTTACATTTGTTTTATATTTGATTTTACATTGTTGACGTTTCGGACTTTATACATCCGAATATTTTATAACATTTTATGGTTTTAAAATATGATTCACAAGTTATCTCTGGTGGCCTTAGTTTTAGTGTTTTATTTGTTCGTTTTGAATAACACCTAGTGTGGTACAATTACTCACTTTTATGATTCTGTAGAAATCACCTTATGTATACTGCATTTGTGTGCCTCGTTTTATGGTGACAACGCTTTTTAGTTCTTTTAGCACTCTGATTATTATATTATTTATGTCTTTGTTATATTAAGAATTTTAGATAAGGGCGCAAATAGCCATAGTAGCTGACGCGCCCTTCTTAAACCCTACTACTACTAATAAGGGAATTGTTAAGGTACTCATGTGGAAACATCTCATTTAACAGTGACCGGCATGTTCCGTGCTCTGTGACGTCATACCACGGAGCCGCCACGCTCTTTGCTCGGCAAACTCTGCATACTGAGCACAGCGAGGAGAGAAGGTTCAACTGAACAGTGGTGGTACGGCGCCGGCGCCTATGCAATGACAGAGCGCGATCCATTCGTCTGAGGTAGTATGGGAACAGCACAATTATAATACATTTGTACGAAAACAAAACTGTACATCCGTGATAAATCAATGTAACAAAATATTTTGGTTTGTAATCAAATTTAATATACTTATAATAATATGAAATTCATAATACAGCCAGCTGCAGAAGCGTTCGCATTATGTAAATGAGGCTCCGAAACTGCTATAAACATTCAAATATAGAAATAACTACTTTAAGCCAGTGATCGGCAGAATCAGTGATCTGTGATGTTATTCCTCAGAGCAATCGTGCTCTCTTTTAAGAACATTTGCATTCAGAGCACTGAGGGCGAAGAATAGCTGATAAGTTCCAATACTGAAATCTACAGTGACGACTTATAGGCCTACATTTAAATTCGTGCATATGATTATTTTATACAATTTTGCTCTATTTTGTTTCGTTTTCGAGACAAAAATGATTTTATATGTAACATTCCTTAGCGTAGGCTATTTTGGGAAAGCCATTGATTTAATTCACAACATGCACAGTCGGTTTAAGAGAGCAGTGTATTATGATAACAAATGATTTAAGTAATTTTAGTTTTGTCCTTTAAATGTGTATAAATTTGATCCGAAGAAATGTAAGTTTTCGTTTAGCAAAAGGAAATTTGCAATGTTACAATTGATAATCCATTTTGAATCTTGCGTACACTATTTTTAACACTTGAATATAATTAATTGATTAACTAGCGGACTTACTAGTGTTAATTACGTAAGTTTGTGCGGCTTACAGCTGTTTCAGTGCTTCACGCACCATCCTCAAAGCCTACTAGATCATGGCGTCATCTCGAACTTCTCTGCCTGTTATGTGGGTGTGTTTGATTGTTGAAAGGTGTTGAAGAGTGGAGTCAAATAGTGTGTGTACTGAAATTGATATGTGTGTTGAGAATTTGATCGGGGTGTGTTTTAGTGTGTTTGTATATTTCGTATTGTTCTAGTGTACACACACACTAGAACAATTACTAGAAAAATTTCGCTTACAGATTTATTATTAGTATAGATTTATCTTGATGGTACCGACTCTTAAAACTGTATCTCATGATTGGCTTTCGCGTTAAAATCACTAATTTGTAAATATATGTAGACTATAATAACTAAAACCATCATCTTCTTTTCCACATACTACAGTGACATAATATCTACTTACAATCAGCATTCATTTCTTTATTTGCTTTAGAAATTGGAAAGCGAATTCCCAGTGAAAGAAGTGGGCTGGTCCTCGTTTCTATGGCAACGAAATCCGACCTGTAGGTATGAATAAATAGTTCGGACCGGTCCGCCCGGGACCGCGACCATGCAGCTCGGGTTAGTTAGGCAACATTTTAATAATTTATGGCCCTCAGAGGAGGGGAGGGCGGACCCGTAACCCCTTGCATCCCCAAACCAGAAATATCTTCCAACCCCTACAGGTAACGCAGGGCTAATTTCACCAAATTAAGTTATAGAAACCCCCAAGCCCATCGGATAACTGAGGGGGCGCAATGGAAAAACGACCTAACGCATTATAATGGCTGTTTTTATGTTCAGCAGTAAGATCTGATCAACTAAGTCAGATAATGTAGAAAGCTTGGAAAACAAGAGATCGAATAACGAGAAATTGGACGTTCAGTAATTTAAAAAAGAACGTTAAAAATGACATAAATGAAGCAGTACAGGAAAGCGTCGTATAAAAGGAAAAATGAGGGTTGGATACAAGACGTAATTACATTAAGGTGTTGTTATTTTTGGCTTGTTTCTTTTGACTTTTTCTCCTCTCAAAGAGTTCCGTTGCCTAATGGATTTTTCTCTTTAGAGGACAGAAATTGTCTAAATGATGGCAGTTGCTTAGGAATAGAATTTCGTTTGCCATTTGTTTTTGTTCATTTCTCCTACCCCAACAGACCTATCTATACCTGGAAAGAGAAAGAACATCGTGTAATATCTTGGGACTGCTTTAACAGAAACGAGTGGAGTTTTGTATAGACGTTTTGTAGAATACAGATCTAAATTAGTGTCCACCCTGGCAGCTGTTAAGGAATTATGAACGTCACTTAAAAAACGAAATAACATGTCAATGCAATAATAGCCCAGGCTCTCTGCAAAAAAGGATATAACAATACAAAAAAAATGTGTCTTTTACTTTCTCGATGTTGATATATGGAGAGAAATTACTGTAACTCATTACCACATATATGAAGAAAAAAAAAAAACATTTTACAGATTTTCATCGAAATAGGCTACATTTTTTAAAAATATTTCTTATCTCTTCACCAACATAATTAGGTACAGTAGTGGCAAAAAAAAACCGGACCGACCCTTGTAGCTGATTTCAGAGTCTTGTTCACTCCAGAGCCACGATAGACTGGCAACTAAGACTTTCGTGGTTCGAATCCTATCTGGGAAGAAAACATTTTTTGGTTCCTTATTCAAATTTATTCCCAATATTTTTCGATTGCAGCGATATTTTACTACTCAATCAACTTATTATTACCAGAACATGAATTTTACCAGCTTATTTTCTAATGACTTTCGAAATGGGCTATGTCAACAGTCGAAACTAAAACAATTTCAATAGATTACTCGCTATCTTGTGAATGCGGGCGTGGCATGCGCAGTGGTTCATTTCGGGGACTTTGATTATTCCGTCGGTCCGGTTTTTTTTTTTTTGCCACTACTGTACATTAAATTCAGACGTTTGATATGGACAAGGCATGTAGCAGGTATGGGCGAATCCAAAAAATGCATATAGAGTGTTAGTTGGGAGGCCGAAGGGAAAAATACCTTTGGGGATGTCGAGACGTAGATGGGAGAATAATATTAAAGTGGAGTTGAGGGAGGTGGGATATGATGGTAGAGACTGGACTAATCTTGCTCAGGATAGGGACTAATGGCGGGCTTATGTGAGGGTGGCAATGAACCTGTCATTTGTAGCCTAAGTAATGTATAGTTTTGAAGAATTTACAAGAGTGGCGTGATTTGTAACAATTGTTGTAATAAATGCGCAGGGAAATGTAATTTTGTAGTTAAAAATCGAAAAAAAAAAATCTGTACTAAGCAACTATTGGAATTCACAACACATTTTTAGCTTCAGAACACTAGCTATTTAAAGAAATGATACTCCTGAATAGTTCATTCTTTGTTTGTAATATTCTTTTATACTTAAAACTCAAGAATAATGGTATTTTACAAACAATTTCAAATTGGTGTAATTCTGAAAACATTGGGCCGTATTCATAGACATTCTTAGCGCGGGCTTCCGGTGGATGATCAGCGAACTAACGTTTTTCGTATTCATAAACTAGTGTAAGCGATATGATATGATATGAATCCTGTACAAGTAAACAGTCGATAGTCGGGGCTAGTTTAGCACGCTCGTAGCGCGGGCTAACGAAATGTCTATGAATAGCACCCATTGAGATTAGGACAAATATTTATATGACCTTTTTGTCCAGAATATCTTCGGAAATAAGCTCCGTAAGTGACGTTAAATCATTATGAATCACCCTGTATGTTTCATTGTTTCAGATTCACTTGATCATAATAATTAATAGACATGATTTGCCATCAAATTCAATGCGTAGACTAGACATTCTTCCATTCTGTCATTTTTTTAGGATTTATTTTTTTAAGAATTTCTTGTAGCTTATTAATACCGAACATATCGCTGGTCATGTGTGTCCAGGGAGGTTAAATTCCTGTTTAGCAAATAATTTTATGCTGGAATTTGTATCGGTGTTCACTAGCTGCATCCATTGGTCGAAATATTGTATTTCGCATAGTTGTTATTGAATACAAGTACACTAAATTAGTGTGGTTTAAGTTTGATTAATGGTTAATTAATGTATATTCCAACGATTGTCTGTAATTCACAGATGTCTCGCTATTAGAGATACAATTACATCTACTAGCAGTACATTAAATTGAATGCGTTAGTGATGTATGTGTAATTACCTTCACTGCTGTATAATGACACTTCATCTGTGACCTCTGTTAGAAGTGTATAAACAGATGGAGAATGTCGAAATATTATCTTTACATCGTCAGGATGATCATGTCCATTATTGTGATCAAGACTAGGATTTTTCATGATTTAGCATATTTTTGTTTATAAGGTCAATGAGTTGCTAAAGTAGGCCTATATGGAATTGGATTTTATGGGGGAAAAAAAAAGTAATTAAATAATCCTAGGATTTTGTTTAACCAGTTTCAGAATCTTTCTCCTCTCCCTGTTTAGTTAGTTGGCGGCCCTGTTCGGTGCTTCTTTATAAATGTCTTTGTGTTGTTGAAATTCCTGATCACTGGTCTTTGCCTATTTCCCTCTAAGATTTTTGTTGTTTATGTAGGTTCATTACAATTTCTCTTTCTTTATCTGTCAACTCTTTCCCTTCTTTATAAAGTAATACCTTGCTGGGTATGTATTCCACAACATCTAATACAGTATTGATGCCTGTTTTCTCGATTTATAGTCGTGACGCTGTTATTCCCGGCGTGACTCCTCCTCTTTGCTTACGTCTTAGGAAGTGAAGGCTCTATAAATTCTACGTAGGTAGTATCGTTCGCCATTTTTGTTCTTTCGTTGCCGAGCTACCATACGAGGAA
Organism: Periplaneta americana; assembly: GCF_040183065.1. Lineage (NCBI taxonomy): Eukaryota > Metazoa > Arthropoda > Insecta > Blattodea > Blattidae > Periplaneta > Periplaneta americana. The sequence continues at coordinate 16,788,282 of NC_091117.1, read as the reverse complement.
TCTATTTGCCGCACCGTTAAACATTATCATGTCGTAGCTCCTATGATAATAAATCAAACGCACTGTAATTCAGCAAATAATTGAGCTGCAAATAACATCTTCGTGTGCTTTTTGCGAACGCCAACGAAAGAGCCAAAATGGTGGGCGATTATATTAAGCATTTATCGAGCCTTAAGAAATGAATAACGTCTTCCTCAGCGAATCACAAGACGCACACGTTTAAATGTAGGCAACCTCCAACGCGATTGGCTGCCGGAAATTAGACCGACGGGACTATAGTTTCCTGTGCCTATATTTGTGTCCCATCATAAAGCGACCTGACAGATATTTTAATCTAATATTTGTTTTTGATATTTTCAGTTTGTTTTCTCTGTATGTAGGCTACTATCTTACACAACAAAAGGGTGAAGTGTTCTAACAGCAAAATTTCTCCATACCTGGTGGTGACTTGGAAAACTCACCGTGTGGATTTCAATACTAAAATTCATATTTTGTTATATTAGCTCTCCTAATTATTATAGAAAAAAAATTCATTAAAGTTTTTGTAGAGAGAGAAAAAAATGTATCCATTTGTTTTATTGCATTAATATGTTGATTGCGAGTGTGTTTGCAATTAATTAAAATTAAAACGTAATTATAACAATCTTTAATAAAAACTTAATTACAGTAGGTCATGGATAATTGATATTTGTGTTTAAAACAAAATGGTTTAGGATTCAACCAATTATAAAATTTAAAGGGGAAACAAATGAATGCGACATCAATGTGAATTCATTTTTTACTGATTAACAATGAAAATACGAATGTTTCCATTATTTTATGGTAAATTAGTAAATCACATTAAATGTTTAAATAGACCTCCATTTGCTGCTAAACAATACAAGTTGTATGTCTTGGTGCCGGTCTTAATGGATATTCCTCCCTGAACATCTCTTATTTCCAGTATAATACCATTTAATAATTTGAATTTTTCTTTCTTGGAATACATTTTCTCATATTAACAAATGAACACAGATATAGTTCTCTATATCTGTGCAAATGAACCATAAACAACATCTTTGCATTCAGTTATTTTTATTAATCCATGGCCAACTATGATTAGCACGCATTAAAAATTAGTGCAGTTTCTATGGCGGGAGTATTCTGTATTACTTTTTAGATTTTTTTAATCCCCAGCCAAGACTTGTTTCAAGGTATGATTGCATGCAGAATTTCTTTCTCTAAAATAAAACTTTAATGAAATTTTCTTCTATTACAATTAGGGGAGCTAATATAACAAAATATAAATTTTAGCATTGAAATCCCTATGGTGCGTGCTCAAAGTCACCACAGATAATTAAATAAACATTAGCGTGGAGTTAATGTTTGGGGTTCCTCTGTACCTATACTTTTGTCCGTGACTATACATAACCATCTGTTAGCATAACCACAGTCTAGTACATACAGTCACGAAGCTCAATACATATAGGGAATATGCATCCATTGACAGTTGAACTTGTAGTTGCTGGCCACTAGGATCGCTACTACCGCCCCTTCCCTAGCATAAGACAAAATGTACTATACTTTCGTTATCGTGTTCTTTTGGAAAAATTTACACCTTTCTTCCATTATTCAAATATTAATACATATGATTTACGCCTATATATTATTTTCATGAAGTACATAGTATGTTTTATAAACTCACCTTGCAGAATTTTTCGGAAGAAGGATAACTCTGGTCTCTTTTTCTTACAATTTATAGTAATACAAACGTCTCCTCCTTGCCTCATATTATTATTCAAATTATTGTATTTTAGCCATTAACATTTATTACAACCGATAACAAACATTTCACAGTTTGCACAACTTTTCCGTTTTCTTCACAACAATATTAAATACGGCACAGTCTATTGTTCCTACTGTACTCCAACCACGAGAAAGTCTCCAGGGAATGAGAGGAAGCGGGGTGATGCCGTGAATGAATGTTGATGTCATAAGATGTCATAAGCTCACACACGTGGGTACTCGTATCTCTATTGGCTAGCTATCACAGCACAAACAATAAAATTGATATACACATTTTTATACTACCCTAGTTACAAAATTAGATCACTGTTAATCTCCTGGTCTTTTAATCCCTCCATACAGGAAATAACATATGCAGGAGAGCGCATGATTTTTAAACTGACGTTATAACTCTTATAGTATCTATCTACTTCGCTCCAATAGATGACGCAATAGTAAGCACATTCCTTTCACGGTTTATCTCCTGGTTGGAGAACAGTAGTAGTACTCCTATGCAAATTAAGCTTTCAGGAATAACTCCCTGTAAAGTTAATTTGAATAATTTCGAGGGAAAAATTGTTCAAATTAACTTTACAGGGAGTTATTCCTGAAAGCTTAATTTGCATAATACACGTCACTGTACGTAACAGAAAACCACAATTCAAAGTCACACAGAGTTAGTGTGCACTCAAATGTTGGTTGCTTGACGGTTGTCAGCCCACTTTGAGGTCTGTGGATAAAGAGGGAAAAATTGGATCGGTGTCGGGTAGAGTTCCCGGGTAGCTCAGTGGGAGAGCGTTGGTACGTTTAACCAAAGGTCCCGGGTTCGATACCCGGCCCCGGAACAATTTTTCCCTCGAAATTATTCAGTAGTACTCCTAGTTGCTAGTCGCTTGGAGCGCTATATCGCGAGAAATGCAAAAATTCACATCAGGCTTCGTGACTGTATGATAAACTGTGGTATAACGTAGAGAAGAAAATATCACGCAATAGTTGAGAGTTGTTAAAATAGTAGAGTTTCTGACTCCAATTTCCAGAGTTATTTAAGCTTGTTTAAATACTAATCTGGAATATAAATAAAACTACCTCACATCATTGATGTAATAGGATCAGCACATCAGCGTTGGAGTAAAGGATATTTTAACTGTGCACTGGGATCCCAGAACTGGTAGGAGTTATTTAGCATCCTGCATTTATATTCCTGAAGACACCCTACATCGCTCTCATACGAGCCGTTCGCACAACAATTCAGCGGCGCCGAGCTGCGAATGGGGACCGAGGGCGTCCGATCGATGCCGTGCATGATACGGGTTCTCTTCCCGGACCATTTAACAATTTCTCACTCATTTAACGCTTGCACTTTTTTTTCCTCTTTTAATGTGTACGTTGAACCGAAAATGTAATTAATTCGGGTCGTGATTTTTATATGCAAGGTTGAAATCCTCTCTGGTAAATTTCAAACATGTCATATATTCGAAAATGTTGTGCGAAGGTACAGTTTGGCGTATTTTTTAGGGAATACTGAAGGAAGAAGTTGGAATAGACGGGGTGAGAAATTGATATTGTGTTCGACAGTTCCGTCCTCTCACCATTCATATTTTATGGCAAAGTATATGGCCTTCATTGCCATTCTAGAAACTCCCGCATAAAAAAATACTTATCGTTTCTTCGATTCTAAACCTTCTAGTCCTCCTTTCTTAGACTATATTGTACTCTTAGATTGTCAACCACTGTAGAGTAACTGTTAGGACGTCTGACTGTGAAACGAGCGGGCCTGGGTTCAAGTCCTTTTTGAGGCAAATTACCTGTTTGAGGTTTTCTCGCATTTTTTTGCTCAACCAATTGTAGCAGAATTGCTGGGTAACTTCCGGTGTTGAACCTCTAACTCATTTGGCCGTTATAATTACATTTCCCCTCTTACATCATCATCATCATCATCATCATCATCATCATAAAGAAATTTGTCTCGGATATCAGCTGAATGGTACATCGGTGCCACAAGTGAACACTTGTAAATATCTAGGTATATATTTAAGTAACAAACTGGGTTGGGAGGAACAAGTCACTAATACCACTAGGAAAGCCTGGAAAGCACTACATTTCTCTATGCGTATTCTCAAGAAATCTAACCGAAGGTCAAAAGAATTAGCGTACAAAACCCTTGTTCGCCCAATTATGGAATATGGAGCAGTACGTTGGGATCCGTACAGACAAAACCAAATCGATTCAATAGAAAAGGTCCAACGCAAGGCAGCAAAATATGTCAAAATGGGGAAGGGACATGGTGAGGAGATAGTAAAAGACTTAGGGTGGGAACTTCTCAAATCAAGGCGACGAAAAACCAGACTCACCGCATTGTTTAAGGCACAAATGGGACACAAAGCATGGACCGACATCAATGCTAGATTAGCAACACCATCATACTTAGGAAGGGCTGATCATATTAGGAAGTTTAGATGTAGAAAACAAAGAACGGACGTGGCAAAATTTTCTTTTGTTAACCGCACAATAGTAGACTGGAACAGCTTACCTGCGGCAATCTTTCAGGGTGGTCCTCTTAAAATCAATACATTTAAGGAAAGGTTGAGGAGATTAGACTGAAAATGTAATTAGAGGTGTAGTTAATTATTTAAGTTGTCATGTACTTATTTGAATTGATATAGAATTAATTAAGTTGATATGTAATAATTAAGTTGATATGTAAAATAATTAAGTTGATATGTAACTAATTAAGATGATATGTAGTTTAGTTGACATGTAAATAAATTAAGGTGGTATGTAATTAATTAAGATGATATGTAATTAGGTTGGTATGTAATTAATTAAGGTGATATGTAATTATTTAAATTGGTAATAGTTGGGTGAAATAGAAGTACTTAAAAGTTAGATTTACTTTTGCTTATCGTAGGCGTTATTATGGAATAGTTTTTAATTATAGTCCTAGGTTTATTGCATCATCATCATAATCATCATCATCATCATCTCCGTTTCTTTCATAGATTTCGGCCTTGCTCCGATGTAGAGTCGACTGCGTGCCTTCGCCGGAATTTGTTTCCGTGGATATGAGGTCATTCGTTGCTGGTGGTAGTACTACGCACAGTGGGCTCTCCACTGGGCCTACGCGGAAAAGTAAAGGGATCGTGTAACCTGTAAGGGAGTTCGGAGACGGAGTACAGGGGGAGTCTTAAGGCATGCACACCATTCCATCCCGGCTAGTACAGTGGGCTCATCCGAGGGGCCTAAGTGTGAGGATAGTCGAGGTTCATGTCAGACTAATAGAATTAGGTTACTACGACACGTAGCTTATGTCCGCGTTTGTTTTATTTTTAACAAAATAACGCAAAACTTTGTTACGGTCGAGCAAAGAGCTAAACATATATACTTCAATATTTTGCATGAAACATCTTTACCTACAAGGGGAAGGGGGAAAGTAACGTTGTGACATTAACAAATTTTCTGTAAATTCTCCCGGTATTCGTGGTACCATGGAAACTTACTTACTTACAAATGGCTTTTAAGGAACCCGAAGGTTCATTGCCGCCCTCGGTCCCTATCCTATGCAAGATTAATCCACTGTTTTTCATCATACCCCACCTCCATCAAATCCATTTTAATATTATCCCACCATCTACGTCTCGGCCTCCCCATAGATCTATTTCCCTCCGGCCTCCCAACTAACACTCTATATGCATTTCTGGATTCGCCCGTACGTGCTACATGCCCTGCCTATCTCAAATGTCTGAATTTAATGATCCTAATTATGTTAGGTGAACAATACAATACGTGCAGTTCTGTGTTGTGTAACTTTCTCCATTCTCCTGTAACTTCATCCCTCTTAGCCCCAAATATTTTCCTAAGAATCTTATTCTCAAACACCCTTAATCTCTCTTCCTCTCTCAAAGTGAGAGTCCAAGTCTCACAACCATACAGAACAATCGGTAATGTAAATGTTTTATAAATTCTAACTTTCAGATTTTTTTGACAGCAGACTAGATGACAAAAGATTCTCAACCGAAAAATAACAGCCATTTCTCATAGTTACTCTGCGTTTAATTTCCTCCCGAGTGTCATTTATATTTGTTACTGTTGCTCCAAGATATTTGAATTTTTCCACATCTACGAAGGATAAATCTCTAATTTTTATATTTCCATTTCGTACAATATTCTCGTCACGAAACATAATCATATACTTTGTCTTTTCCGGAATTACTTCCAAACATATCTCTTTACTTGCTTCTAGTAAAATTTTCGTGTTTTCCCTAAACGTTTGTAGATTTTCTCCTATAACTTAAATTCACGGCGTCCGTATAGACATGAAGCTCCGTAAGTTTTTATTGAACCTCACGAATTAAGCTATTATCACCATTTTGACGAAAATTGTGTGTTTTTACTCCTTCAAACGAAGGAATCCAAGTTTATAATGACTTTCTTGCTTTAACCTGTGAACAACTTGTCTAATGGCAAACATTATAACCACTGGACCTCTGAGGATCACGAACCCCGGTCTACTGTATGGAAAGCTACATCCGTTGTGCTTTCCGGGGTTCCTAAATCATGCATTGAAGGCGTCGGAATAAGTTCCACTGCGCCAACTATTGGAGAGATGTATATTGCAGGCGTTGTAACTTCACCCGGGAGGCCGTGGTTAACCATGACTTACAGCACAACTGCCGGGGCGAACGAGTAGGAGACGTCGATAGTGAATGTCGCAACTTCATAGCTTAGCGCTGTAATTCACGCCCATAATCACCGATACGGATTAACATTGTGTTAGACCTTGTCATTGCATATTGATCGAGATGTGGAACACGGCTACATCCCCAAGGCTCCATTACAATACTTGTATGCAGGCTAATGCATGCAAACACATGTAGACCTACTAGCAGTTCACTTAAATTTGAAATAAAAATGTTGATTTACAAAATGTTCAATAGCTAATGTATCGCAGGGATTGACTTTATCACAGAGTTTTTCATAATTATAACGAATGTTTTTTTTTTTTTGTTTGTTTACTTACTTACTGGCTTTTAAGGACCCCGGAGGTTCATTGCCGCCCTCACATAAGCCCGCCATTGCTCCCTATCCTGAGCAAGATTAGTCCAGCCTCTACCATCATATCCCACCTCCCTCAAATTCATTTTAATGTTATCTTCCCATCTACGTCTCGGTCTCCCCAAAGGTATTTTTCCCTCCGGCCTCCCAACTAACACTCTATATGCAATTCTGGATTCGCCCATACGTGCTACATGCCCTGCCCATCTCAAACGTTTTCCTAATTATGTCAGGTGAAGTATACAATGCGTGCAGCTCTGCGTTGTGTAGCTTTCTCCATTCTCCTGTAACTTCATCCCTCTTAGCCCCAAATATTTTCCTAAGAACCTTATTCTCATACACCCTTAACCTCTGTTCCTCTCTCAAAGTGAGAGTCCAAGTGTCACAACCATACAGAACAACCGGTAATATAACTGTTTTATAAATTCTAACTTTCAGATTTTTTGACAGCAGACTAGATGACAAAAGCTTCTCAACCGAATAATAACAGCCATTTCCCATATTTATTCTGCGTTTAATTTCCTCCCGAGGTTCATTGCCACCCTCACGTAAGCCCGCCATTGGTCCCTATCCTGAGGAAGATTAATCCAGTCTCTACCATCATATCCCTATTTTTAGAATTCAGTTAATAAAACCGTTTGTTGAGATACTTTCAATTACGATTGGTATAAATCTATGGTTTGCCCCACAGATCTCGGAACATTGACCTTCATCATAATTACAAATAAATAATAATTTAATAAAAAATTTCAGTAAAATAATTAAATATTAATAAATCAAAATTTTAAAAAATAAAATTTTAACAAACTTAAATCCATTTTAATATTATCTTCCCATCTACGTCTCGGCCTCCCAAGTAACACTCTATATGCATTTCTGTATTCGCCCATATGTGCTACATGCCCTGCCCATCTCAAACATCTGGATTTTATGTTCCTGATTATGTCAGGTGAAGTATACAATGCGTGCAGGTCTGCGTTATGTAACTTTCTCCATTCTCCTGTAACTTCATCCCTCTTAGCTCCAAATATTTTCCTAAGAACCTTATTCTCAAACACCCTTAATCTCTGTTCCTCACTCAAAGTGAGAGTCCAAGTTTCACAACCATACAGAACAACCGGTAATATAACTGTTTTATAAATTCTAACTTTCAGATTTTTTGACAGCAGACTGGATGATAAAAGCTGCTCAACCGAATAATAACAGGCATTTCCCATATTTATTCTGCTTTTAATTTCCTCCCGAGTGTCATTTATATTTGTTACTGTTGCTCCAAGATATTTGAATTTTTCCACATCTTCGAAGAATAAATCTCCAATTTTTATATTTCCATTTCGTACAATATTCTGGTCGCGAGACATAATCATATACTTAGTCTTTTCGGGATTTACTTCCAACTCTATCGCTTTACTTGCTTCAAGTAGAATTTCCGCGTTTTCCCTAATCGTTTGTGGATTTTCTCCTAACATATTCACGTCATCCGCATAGACAAGAAGCTGATGTAACCCGTTCAATTCCAAACCCTCTGTGATATCATGAACTTTCTTAATGGCATATTCTAGAGCGAAGTTAAAAAGTAAAGGTGATAGTGCATCTCCTTGCTTTAGCCCGCAGTTTACTTACTACTCCAGAAAAATTATAACAAAAATTACATTTCCCCTTATGGGGTGCGTTGATTTCACACACAACACATCCATTATTAAGACATTTGATTTGTTTATTCTTGGCTCAGATTATGCTTTTACTACAACACTGATCAAATGGAATACGCAACCTATACTTATTATGTTGGCAGATCCATCCTCATTTGTTTTTATGTTTTTACGTTCTTACTAATAAAAACTCTTATAGCCTACAGACGTTTAACTGCCTTATACTTACGCAATGAATAGCTAGTTCATAAATGATGTGTAAATTCCTGACACTATTACGTGGTGTACAACAATATATCCGTTATAGAACTACGTCATAGTTTCGTCATAACTTGATTACTTTAGTAACAGAATAACTGAGATTCTTTATTGCATCCGATAGTGTGTGCTAGTGTGCTGCGCTAAATATCGATGGTACAGCCGGACCTGATCGATTAGCACGCTATATTTTGATCAAAGAGTACAGCTGCAGCAGTATTATTCTTATTTATTCTTCGCTCTTGGATTTGTTGTTCTGTGGTTACATGGCAACCGTCATCTTAAAGTGACAATCGATACGAACAGCTGTTAGAGAGGCGGCCATTTTTTCTTTGTATACAAGTTTAAATAGGAGTTTGCGTGTGTATAACTACAGCAAAGCAAATCCCCATGTACTATTTCACACTTTTTGTACAGCTATCTCTTATGCATGGTTTATTAGTAACGTTTTCTGCCTCAACTTTGCACAAGGCTCGTATAAAAACTATACATGTGTTTCCCTCTTCCTTTGTTTTCTGCCCCTCCGTGAGCTCTTTTTTATTTTAACGTTTCTCATTTGCCTTCGCCTTTTGTTTCTTCCTATATCATTTCGTACCCGAAATATTTTCTTTTCCTCTCGTTCTGTCCTTTCTCGTCCTTGTTCTTTCGCAACTTCACATACTTCTTTGTGCTTGAGTTCCTCCTCTTTTTATTCTTTAACCCATTGTTGTTGTTCTTGTCCTTTCGCTCTTTTTCGTCCTTCATCGTTGCTTAGCTCCTTGTCGTCCGTTTTTAGCTTCTCCCCGTTCATCTTGTTTATATTTCTGTCCCGTCCTTGTTCTTCTTCTCATCCCTCTTTGTTCTTTATTTCTTGTCCTTTTTGTTCTCTAGCAATAGTCATTCTTGTTTTTTTCTCTAGCTCTTCTTTTCGTCCCTGTTTGTTATTTAGCTCTCATTCTGGTGAATATTTTTGTCATATACTTATTTCTCGTCCTTCTTTCTTCTTTAGCCCATTCTCGTCCTTCTTGTTCTTTAGATTTTGTCGTCTTTCTTGTAATTAGCTCTCATTCTGGTCATTATTTTTGTCCTTTGCTTCTTTCTCGTTCTTACTTCCTCTTTAGTTCTTTCTCGTACTTCTTGTTCTTTAGTTCTTCTCGTCCTTCTTTCTCGTTATCTTCTCTTTTATCTCTTTCTCGTCCTTTTTGTTCTTTAACTTTTCGTCATTGTTTGTTCTTTAGCTCTTTCTCGTCTCTTTTGTTATTTAGTTTTCTCTCGTTCTGGTCATTATTTTTGTCCTTTACTACTTTCTCGTCCTTATTTATTTTTTAGTTCTTTCTCGTCCTTATTATTTAGTTGCTTCTCGTTTATCTTGTTCTGTAGCTCTTTCCCGTCTTTGTTCTTTAGCTCCTTCTCGTCCTTGTTTATTTATTTTTCGTCTTTTTTGTGCTTTAACTTAGTCGTCCATATTTGTTCTTTCTCTTTTTTGTATTTAGCTTTCTCTTATTCTGCTCATTATTTTTGTCCTTCCTCGTCCTTATTTATTCTTTAGCTGTTTCCCGTCCTTGTTCTTTAGCTCCTTCTCATCCTTGTTTCTTTATCTCTTTTCCGTCCTTTTTGTACTTTAGCTTAGTCGTCCTTATTTGTTTTGTAGCTCTTTCTTATCCTTTTTTCTATTTAGTTTTCTCTTATTCTGCTCATTATTTTTGTCCTTTCCCGTCCTTATTTATTCTTTAGCTCCTTCTCGTCCTTTTTTATTTATTTTTCGTCTTTTTTGTGCTTTAACTTAGTCGTCCATATTTGTTCTTTCTCTTCCTTTTTGGTATTTAGTTTTCTCTTATTCTGCTCATTATTTTTGTTCTTTCTCGTCCTTATTCTTTAGCTCTTTCTAATCTTTGTTTTATCTTTAGCTCCTTGTCCCTTTTTGTTCTTTCGCTTCTTCTTGTCCTTTGTGCTTCACCTTCCTCTCATTCTTGTTGTCGACCTGGTTGGCAAGTCGGTATAGCGCTGGCCTTCTATGCTCAAGGTTGCTGTTTCGATCACGGGCCAAGTCGATGGCATTTAAGTGTGTTTAAATTCGACAGGCTCATGTCAGTAGATTTACTGGCATGTAAAAGAACTCCTGCGGGACAAAATTCCGGCACATCCGGCGACGCTGATATAACCTCTGAAGTTGCGAGCGTCGTTAAATAAACCATAACATTTTAACTCATTCTTGTTTTTTAGCCTCATTTATTCTTTTTTTGTTTTTTCACTTCCTGTCGGCTTTTGGCTAATTTTTGTTCTTGTTCTGTTCTTTTGTTCCTCTTCCTTATTCCGTCCTTCGTTCTTTCGCTCCATTCCGTCCTTCATTGTCTCGCACTTCTTTCTTTCGCTCCTTTCCGTCCTTCATTGTCTCGCACTTCTTTCTTTCGCTCCTTTCCGTCCTTCATTGTCTCGCACTTCTTTCTTTCGCTCCTTTCCGTCCTTCATTGTCTCCCACTTCTTTCTTCCTCCCCTAATCTTTTGTCTGTTTTGCTCTTTAATCTTTTTATTGCCCTGATCTTACTTAATGCCTTCATCCTCCTTTTCCTCGATTTGTTACACTGTAGTCCCATCGTCGCTCTTATTTCCGGCAGCCAATCACGTTGCAAGTCTGCTACATTTAAACGTGTGCGTCTTGTCATTCGCTGTTGATTTCGTTATGGACTTCCTAAGACTCTATAGATACTGGGTATAATCGTCCGCCATTTTCGTTCTTTCCTAGCCGTTTGCAGCAAGCAGACGAGAATTTACAACAGTACAAATTTTAATTCCGCGCTCTTTTAGGTGTATTTGTTTAAAATAATAATAATAATAATAATAATAATAATAATAATAATAATAATAATAATAATAATAATAGAATCAAGGGTAACAATCGACTTAGAGCCATGCAGTTGGATACTCCGGTAAATAAACCTTCAACAAACAGTGCAACATTTGATCTACATACATTAACGTTATAGTCAACAATTGATTTCGTTAGGTATACAAAAGATACCACAACATTCACTTACTATTTATTTTTAAGTTTCTCACATTAAATATTATAACAAGAACGTAATCGACAGATTGAATTTTTTTCCGGCAGCGAGTCCCACAAAGCGCGGAGCCTGGGGTGACCGCCCCACTTGCCCCGCCGAAGGACCGGCCTTTCTGTGAGAATCCACAGTTCTAACAGACCTAAGTTGTTACTCTGCAAACTGAGGTCCGCGCATATGTTACTCCCAGCAACTGGGAAACTAGTACGGTACAGATTTCGAATAGGAATCACTTTTAAAAGTAATTCTTTCTAAACATTTCTCTCGCTTTGACTCTCATCTACAGTTAAAAATAGAAAAACTTTTGAAGGTGTCAATGTCTATTTTGAACATGACACTTCGAAGTTAGTAATTTTTTCTCCCTTCCCAAAAAGCATTTTGATTTCGAATTTTTTCTATGCTTTCCTTAGATATTTATCTATCAAACCTAAAATTTACAATGCGATTATCATAGGTGCTACGACGTGATAATGTTTAACCGTGCGGAAAATAGCGTCGTCTGCTAACCGCAACTGGCAATGAAAGAACTAAAATGGCGAACGATTATATGTACCTACTCTTTATAGAACCTACTCTTACTAGGACGTAAGCAAAGAGGCGGAGCCACGCCGGAAATAACAGCGACGTGACTATAACTTATGAACTTTTCTTTGTGTTTTTCTCTCGTCCTTGGTATTTTGTTCCCGTTTCTTGTCTTTTTCTTCTCCCTAACCTTCTGTTGCTCTTCTTGCTTTGCAATTCCTACATTCGCGAATATATTAGAACAGTATAGATTCCGTGATGGGAGGAAGCGTGTCAGGATCACAGGCGCCTCAAGACTGGAGTTGCCACGGCTCTAAATGTGTGATGTATGCCGAGGGATGTAATTAGAACGTTTTGCCGGTCCCAAGACTGTGTGGCAAAGCAGCACGTGTGAGAGCAGATATGAGGATGCTGTGCCGAAAGGTTTGCTCATGGGATTCCGCTGCAGGATGCGTTAATACAGGGACTTAGACCGACGATGTGTGAAATCCATGTCTTCCTACAGATGGCTCTCCCAACAGCGATGTGCGAGTTTCAACTGTCCTGTTCGATATGTTGTAACTTCCACTCCACTGTGAAACTAGCCTAGTACGGATAAAATCTTGTATAGAAACGTCACAGCCTTGTAATAGTACTGATTGTCTATACGAATATGTCATATAGGGTAAAGGTGGGAAAATATGCGTAGGGTAAATTTCAACCCACAATCTTGCCTTAAAAATATGATAATTACCATGTAATAAGTGTTAAGAAAACGATCACCACCAGGGTTAGGAGGTTCATACATTTGCATGTTTTTTTAAACTTTGTTATTTATTAGTTATTGAACATAACAGGCAAAGCCCAATTACAATGTTCAAGACTGACAAAGTAATTTATGAAACACAAACAAGGAAAAGGAAGCATACTTTTTAAAAAACTGGAACAAAATAGAAAAAAAGAGAACGAAAAAAAAAAGAGAAATTGAAAATAAGGCGTGAAAGTAGCTTCAAATTAATTAATAGGGGAGAGTCGGGTAGTATCGGACAGTGCGTTTCTTTCATGTACCACCATATGGTAGTACATGAATGACATGGTTACATTTCTCTATGCGACATCACAGAAACGTAACCATGTCAATCAGGTACTATCATCGTGTGGCAGATGAAAGAAACTCACTGTCCGATATTACCCGATGTCCGATACTACCCGACTCTCCCCTAATAATATTCTGTAAAACTAGCCGTACCCGTGCGCTCCGCTGCACCTGGTAGAAATAAATATAAAGTAATTACATAATTAAAATAGGACGTTTGATCCAGGGAACATTCGTGTTTGATAGAAGGATAAATCGTTTAATATGTTACTTAATTTAAATTGTATTTAAAATATTAAAATGCGATCATTTTGATCCAGAGACCACTCATTTAGTGCAATGACAATTCCTTTAACATGTTTCTTAATTGTTATTACATGCAACCATAGTTTAATGAAGATTGACATATCATTTAGTTTTAATGTGTATACTTTATATTACTTGCTATATGTTTCAGAAGTTACTGTAATAACATTGTACAATTATGTCCATCTAGAGAAACTACACTTTCCAATGGTGAAATGATAATTAAACAATTAATTAGCTTCCGATATCACTTCATACTCTGTAGGCTATATTTAATAGCTTTCGATTGTTGTTGTCCAAGGCCCCTTATAGACGAAGTCATTTGTTTTCATTACAGTACAACGCCTTAGATGGCGTTGTCACTGCAATTTTAAAACTCATTTATCTCATTCAATGTCAATCCTATCAAAATTTTGTATAGAATAAAACTTATCGGAAATTATTTTTAAAGAAACGTTTGTTATGTAACATTTTTCATGAAAATTAATAATAAGGGAGATATTTCGATTTATTTAATTCAAGCCCCCTTATAACCCCACTTTTAAATAAAGTATTTTGAATGCCATATAGCCTAAAATCTAAGTTACAACAAACTTAATTTGTATTCCAATTTTCATATAAATCAGTTCAGCCATTATCGCGTGAAAAGGTAACAAACATCCAGACAGACAGACATACAAACAAAAATTTCAAAAAAGCGATTTACGGTTTCAGGATGGTTAATTATACATGTTAACACCAATTACTTTTGGAAAATCGAAAATTACCAGAAACTTTTGGCTACAGATTTATTATTAGTGATAACAAATAATTCTGTATTTAGAGAAATTCATATTGAAAATATCAACATTCGGATGAGGATGTAATTTGTTATATAATTGTACTGATGTTTTTATTGTTAGTAATATTGTGAAGCTTTCCTTCCCCCTCTGACGTCACAGATTGCACAAATAGAACAACAGACGTACGAGCTGTTGGTGATATATTGCAGCACATTCCGCTCTTTGACCTATAAGCTGCACTGAATAAACTTAATTTGCAGTACCTTGCTATTACGTGAGGCTCGACGTCCAAGCAAACACGAATGCAAGTTCTATAGGTACACGTCCCTTGCTTTCCCCTGCAAGCAAACGTCAATGTAGCCATATTCTTCAGTCAACACCGGAGGGTTTAACTCTCATGATGCAGGCCATATCATCATAGAAGTTCATCAGTATACCGCACTGGGGCCAAAGTGTTTCTGTGTTCCTGTAAAGGTGCGTGCACACTTAGCGAACGAACAACGAACGAATGATGAAGCAAAATTTCGTTGTTCGTTCGCTATTTGGAGCAACGAACAATCATCAACAAATGGTCAGAAAACATTCACGTTCGCTGATTATCCGCAATAATGGCAGACGAAAATATAATTATAGCAAGTGCAGCCGTTGTTATTATAGGCAGTTTAATAAAAAGAAAGTTAAAAAACAAAAGGCGATGGTGGCAGACGTCACTCTACGAAAGTCACAATCAATATACATAGAGGCACTGACTTGCTTCATGATTTACGTCGAATGGAATCGGGACAGTTTCACAACTTCTGTCGCATTTCAGAAACAGACTTCGAAATATGACTGTGCAAAATAGGGCCAAAAATCTCCAAGAAAGACACAGGCTGGCGAGAAGCATTACCTATCCAGGAAAGGCTAGCTTTAACACTTCGATATCTTACTATAGGAGATTCGTATACAAGTTTAATGTATTTATTCGAAGTGTCGAAACAGCTGATTACCAGGATTGTTCCAGAAGTATGTACAGCAATAATTGAGGAACTGGAAGATTTTATTAAGGTACGACTACAAGACAGGGGAAAGTTTCAATATACGGATACCTCGCTGACAATTATCTTAAAATACTAAAAAGAGAGATTTGTCTGTGTTTGTCGAATGCGCATCATGCTTACGAAAAGGCACTTTTCAGTGCCAATAATTTATTTTGTGTGCACAAGGTTGGAGCTTTGTTTTTTTTTTTTTCTGGGCGTGAATTTGTCCAAAAGGAACGACATATGTTTATACCCGAATCAAGTTGACTCGTACACTTCATCACTCCCCATTCCAGATCTTTTTGTGGACTTCTGTCTTTCGCTCCGGAATAATGTCAGTAGGGACTCAGTTTTCTTTTTGACTTCTGCTCCCTATAATAAACAAAAAATATGTATCCACTGAAAATAAATAAACAAAAACAATTTTCAAATTTTGCACGTGTTTGGCTCGCCTACTTTACAGCTGAACATCTTTCCAATGGCTTCCCAAACATCATGTTTTCTTGCTTTATTGTGGTAAGTAGGATGCTTGGGATTCCATAAAGTTCCCTGCTCCCATATGCATTAATAAGATTTATAACAGCGTCTTCTGTCCACTCCAGTTTCGACATCCTGTTGGTGAAATTGAACTAAGCGCTGCGTTCTGCTACGAACTACAAACTAGTGGAAAATCCTGTCCACAACGAATACCAACTTCCTTTTTTGTACCGACAAGCGACGGATCACTTCCGAAGGCAAACCAAACGATCGGTTTGCCTTTGCTGCGACGTACACACGTTCCGATTTCAATCAGCGAATGCATTCGTTTGTCATTCGTTCGTTCGTTGTTCGTTCGTTCGCTGTGTACGCTCCTTAAGAACGACTACTTTGACTAGTGGCAAGGAAAAGAAGTGACAAGTTGATACTTGTCAAATTTTTATGTTTCCTAAATACAGGAACAAGTGACAAGCAAAGTACAGATATTGTGTGTACTGTTGGTTTTAGAGCAACATTTTACTTGGTGTGTGCTGTGACAAGAAATTAATCTGATCTTTAAAGTAAAGCCATAAATACAACCGAGCGATGTGGCTCATGCACTCGCGTTCGGGAGGTCTGTGGTTCGATTCCCGGACCGAGGAACCTGACTGTGGTTTTTCCGTGGTTTTGGCGAATGTTAGGTAATTCTGTGGTGAATTATCGGAAATATCTCGCCATTTATCGCGAAAATCACAGATGATATATAACGTTGCTGTTGCTGATGATAAACGATTAAAAATCTCAGTGAATCCTGTTCTTCATTATCGCCCACTGTCTCGCGGACCACTGCTTGCGAACTTATGCATTAGAGGAAACTCATCTGAATGTATTTAAGTAGGTTTTATCATATTTTCTGCAGGAGCTTTACTCGTGGACGCTGCAGAGTCATAAAAACAGTTTTACAACTGATGGTTGTTTACCTGTAAGTTACAACTCGTGGGTAGAGAGAGCGAGATGGAATTTTTCCACCCCATTGCTAGGGAAGAACGGTGCATTGTCACTGCAACACTCTGGACCTAACAAATCGCCGTGTCGATACTCTGGCGATGTGTGCAATAGTGCTCTAAGTGCCCTCAAGGAAACTATCACGCAGTCCACACCTGTCATCTTGAAAATTACTTTATTTGTATACAGAGTAAACAGTAATTATGGAATATTGCCAATAACTTCTTAAATTTTAATTTTACGTGTCAGGATCACAGGTCTTGATATAACTTCTGTTTTTTTATCCTGTAAAAAGGTAAAAGGTAAAGGTATCCCCGTAACATGCCATGAAAGCACTTGGGGGGCATGGAGGTAGAGCCCTATGCTTTCCATGACTTCGGCACTAGAATGAGGTGGTGTGGTCGGCACCACGCTCTGGCCGCCTTTTACCCCCAGGAAAGACCCGGTACTCAATTTTATAGGAGGCTGAGTGAACCTCGGGGCCGTTCTGAAAGTCTGGCAACGAGAAAAAATCCTGTCGCCACCTGGGATCGAACTCCGGACCTTCTAGTCCGTAGCCAGCTGTTGTGGCAAGTATTCGGCGATCACTTTTCTGGCGTAAGCTTAAGTAATAACTAGATAGCCAAAGTGGTTTGTTTCATAAATATGCGTAGAGCGGTCTCCACTAAGTATCATTTGTAAGATAACTTGGTTTCTTTTATAGGTCTCCATGGAAACCGGTCACCCAATCACTGTACTAACTCTCCTGTCTTTTATTCAGTCGAATGTGTATCGGCTGGTTGCAAACAATATGGCATGCCATATTAAGTTATTTATGGCAGTCGGTAGCTTAGTTTGTACAGCAACTGGCTACGGATTGGAAGATCTCGAATTTAATCCCCGGTGGTGACAATTTTTTTGTTTGCCAAAGTTCTAGTAATGTTGGGACCCACTCCGCCCCCTTTGAAATTAAGCATCGGACCTTTGCTGGTGGTAAAGAGGTGGTTAGCGTTGTGATCACCGCACCACATTGTTGTAGTATAGAGGTCATGGAAGTTTCGAGGTACACATACATGTCCTTGTATGCATTTCCATAAGTTCACCTTTACATTAAGCGATTATTATTTTTATGAATCTTCGTGAAGTGATGAAATTTCGGCCAGTCTATGGGACCGATGCCAACCCTGCATTGTGATGAATTTGGGGTTATCTTTCATACAGACACACACTATATTTTTACTTTGTTCAAATTATGGTTCCAATGTTAAATATCGTATTTCCTCGAATACCCCGCGCCCTCGAATAAGCCACGCACCCCACTTTTGGAAAGAAAAAATAAAAAAATTAAAGTTTTAAGAAATGTATTCACGACACATTAGTTAAAAACAATTAAACAAAAATACAGTTCAGTTAATCTCCAGTGTCTATTTCACTTATAACCTCTGATTTGTCACTATGGAAACCTCTATCGTTCTCCATGTCTTGGCTGGTAGCGGCCATCTTCATTCTCAGCTGTTTCGTAAACAAATGCGCATGCACCAAGGAATTCTGTTTCCTGAACAAAATAATGTGAAGGTGCAAAAGACTTCAGTTTCCTGCACAAATGCTAGAATGACTTAAAGCGTTTGGATGGAAATCGGGCTATGGACTTAACTTGCTTTGCATGAAATTGTCATATTTTTGCCTCGATATTTATTTTATGGAAGTGTGTTTCGAAGGGAAACAAACAGCGGATATCTTACGATTGCAAAGAATTCCAGGAATACAACAAAACATCTTTTTTTTTTTTTAATCTTTCGGACATAACACATTTTGGCATCCTCTGATATGTACATCTATTATCAGGCAGTACATCTCACTTGACGATATGTGTGAGAGGAAAAACAATAATTGTTTTACATCTTGATTACACAACTTTTAACACTATATCACTTCGGAATATGTATTATATGTCTTTCTCGTGTTCACATGTTTCGGCCTGTTATTGGCCTTCTTCAGAACTGGTTGTTGTTGGTGTCCAACACCCAACACAACACAAACAAAAGCTGCATTCCGAACAATAGTACACAGACTACTCAACATACCAATGAACCAACATGATTACAAAGAAGAGCTAAACACAATCAAATACATAGCACAAGAAAACGGATACAACCCTAACATAATAGACAACATAATACGAAAGACAAAACATAATCACAAAAAATACATCACACTAACATACGAAAACAATAACACACACAAGATTGCAATCTCATTGAAGGAATTAAATTACAACATCGCATACAGAACAAATAATACTCTACAAAAACATCTCAACACACAAACAAACAAATACAACCACACAGGCGTATACACACTCAAATGTAATACCTGCAACAACTTCTACATAGGACAGACAGGCAGATCATTTCAAGCACGTTACAAAGAACACATCACAGCCATAACAAAATTACAAAACACCTCCACATATGCAGAACACATCACAAATGCTAACCACACCTACAGAGACATCAACATAGACATGAAAATACTGCACATCCAACCAAAAAGCCAGAAACTAAACACACTAGAACAATATGAAATATACAGATACACAAAAACACATCCAAATGAAATTCTCAACACACAATTCAATTTCATAACACACACACTCTTTGACTCCACATTACACTACACAAACACACCCCCATAGGAAACAAAACAAAAGGCGCCAAGACCAGCAACAACCAGTTCTGAAGAAGGCCAATAACAGGCCGAAACATGTTAACCAGGTACGGTAAAATTTAACACGAGAAAGATATATAACACATATTCCGAAATAATTGTTTGTATGCATCTGAAGTCTGACTAGTGTAATATGTAGCTAGTTGTGTTGTGTTTTATTTAACGACGCTCGCAACTGCAGAGGTTATATCAGCGTCGCCGGATGTGCCGGAATTTTATTCCGCAGGAGTTCTTTTACATCCCAGTAAATCTACTGACATGACCCTGTCGCATTTAAGCACACTTAAATGCCATCGACCTGGCCCGGGATCGAACCCGCAACCTTGGGCATAGAAGGCCAGCGCTATACCAACTCGCCAACCAGATCGACAGTATGTAGCTAGTGGGCGATGTATGCAATGGAGGGGGAAAGAAACTGGGTATCCTACCCCATTATCTCCTGGCCTAGTTGCCTCATAAGTGGTGCCTTCTTGGTATCACTTGTGAGGTTCAGGCCTGTCTTCGGACAGTTGACTAAACAAAACTCATTTTGGGAGAAAGCTCTAAAATTATTCGATTGTTTGTAAATTTAAGTTTTACCTGTCAGAATTCGAAATCACGTTTTTTTGATTTGTAGCCTGAGCACTGTTATTGTTATATTTATTATTATTGTTGAGCCGTCTGTGATTTTCATGTGAATTTTATTCACAGTTGACTTAGCTCCATATCCGGTGTATTATGAAGCTCTGCAGAAATAGGATTTTTGGAGCGATTGTGTTCGGCGCACGGATTGTAACAAGTGGCAGAAGTCGGTGACCGGCACGAGATTAGGTCTACAATTAGGTGTGCTGCGAATCCGGTAATCCTCCACACAGTATCGCGTATTTGGACATCGCTAAAATACTGAACGCTAAGCAGATTCCAGGATTTATTTAGTCAGCTGTAGGAATTTATTGTGGCAGACTAGATCACCCGTGATGATGTTACCGGGGTTTGTAACACCACCCCTTCTGCTCTGTTCAGGAACGGAGGGTTGAAGTTTTTCATTGTTTTAAGCCTACGAATAACGACCTAAGCTTATGAAATCTCAAATAGCGCTTACATCCGTTTGTTTAAATAAAAGTGACCAGATATTATAGGTACATTCCAATGAAAATTTTAGTAACTGTTTGGATATTGGCCAATTACAGCAGAACCCCGATTATCCGTCAGCCTATTAACCGATTGGCGGATTATCCGACTGTCTATATCTCGCGCTTTTTTTTCTCTTCAGAAATAAATAACTTATATAAAGTACTGTACAGGACTGGTAACTGTGTCCGCGGTCTTGTTGGTGAGGAAAAGGTTTTCTGAGGGAAGCGAAGAGGAAGGGGGGAGTTGAACTTAGTGGTAAACATACTATTATGCGTGCAAGAAACATTTCCTCCATCTAAACTGCATGCTTTTCACGACTCTGTTTAGTGATTTTCTGCCCCAAGGAAAATTGATTTTTTCTTTAATTACCGTCAAAAGTTTAGGTATTGTCGGCACTCTCTTTTCTTGAATATAGAAGTCTTGTATTGTATTTCTTATAACACACTTGTCGAAGTCGTCTACATGCAGTATATTACGAGATATTATTAGTCTCTTCTTTCCTGGCGATTTCAGAAGTCTATCCGGACTGTTTTCTTTTCTTATCTTATGTTCCTTCCTAATCTTCTTTATTATACTATATCCCACACCAGTGTATTCGGCCGCTCTTTCAGTTGATGTATTTAAGTGAATCCTCAAATGTTTTTGCACTCTTTCCTCATCGCACTTCTCTATGATGTTAGCTATTATTTCTCTTGCTTCACTATGAATAGTTGTGTTTGCCTTTCTATTAGCCACACTAAACGAAAGTGTTTAAGACTATCGTTCTTGCTAATATCACTGCTCTATAATCTCGCACTATTATTTCTATACTATAGTTATACACATCCTATACTATTTTTACACTACACTACACTACTAATCCTATTCTAAATATACGCACTACACTGAATTGCACAGATTTACTGTAATTACTGTATAAGGAAGTTCTGAATTGAACAATGTAAAGAATACTGTAAACTCAAGTTGACTGCACTCTCGCAATATATATTCAGAACTGGTAGTTGCCTGTCAATGTCATAGCAAAGCCACCCCCATCCCGAACCTTTAGTACCTACCCTCTTCCCCGCGGTTGCGGCAGACCCCTCTCACACGGACACAGTTACTAGTCCTCCACGTTTTGTATGTCATATTAGTAGCACAATCTAGTATATACAGTCACGAAGCTCAATACATAGGGAATATGCATCCATAGATATTGCTAACCACTAGGATCGCTACTATCGCCTCATTACAGACAATACGAAATAGTACCGACACAGTCTATTGTTCCTAGTACCCTCACAACTCAAGCTTCGTGACTGTATATACTAGACTATGTTAGTAGGTTCTACATATTATGTTTTTGCTGTAGTGTTTTATTACAAGCTTTATCGTTACACAACATTGTCTAATGTTCAAATTGTCGTTCTATAATATAACTTGTATATAAAATGTCTTCCACAGGTGTTAACAGAAAATGCATTGTGCTCAGTATCGAAAAAAATGGAGATAATTGAATGGTTTGAGAAAGAGAAACTGTGGCTCATCTCGCATCAGAATAAGAGATTGGAGTTACAACTGCACGATTTAATAAAAAAACAAGGATAAAGAGTAAAAAAATATGTAAATCTACAACATGAGACCTCCTTTATTCCTATCTTTCCTGAGACAGTCATTACAAAGGGCTTCCTTGTCCTTTAAAAACCCGTCGTTTACAACCAGATTTAAATCAATGAACTTCTGATCCACTACCTAGCGAGTTAAATACAAGACAATGGAGTAAATTGCAAAATCGTGGTACGGATTATCTGATTTTTTCGATTAACCGTTTAGTCCATCCCTTCATTAACACGGATAATAGAGGTTCTACTGTAGCTGCAACTTCTATTTATCACCAGGAGCCTATTCCACAAAAGTATGGTGTTGTACATTAAAAATTACTGGTAAAAGATGTAAAGTATGGAGTTGAATCTTTATGTTCCACGAAAGAATAAAGTGTATTGTAGATTCACTGAACAACAAAATTTTACTTTTTGTCTTTCTCCGAAATAAAAATAGATTAATATTACTAATATGTGTGCCCTAAATCTGAATTTAAAATCCAAATTGCCCCATCATGTACCATTTTCCGGGGAAAGTGAATTGAATTTTTTTAATGAAATAACTTCTTTTTCTTTTATTTTTCACTGCTACTGATAAAATTACAACAGACTATGGATTCAAAATGCCCCATAATACATGCAAAATGTGCACTGGATACAAAAATGATGTTACATAGTTTAGAACACAAACAACAACAATAAAAATATTTCATGTGTATAATGAGAAAATCTCGGAATTTGATAATACCATCTAAAAGGATTTTCTGGATGACTTCCGTTTATAACTAGACCCAGGACTGTATTTTAGAAGGAACCAACAATAGTCTGCAAGCATGCTGGATGATGATCTTCCTTTATATCGCCTTTTAATTTCAGATATTTCTTGATGAAATCTTTCCCCATGCTCGTCACTTACCGCTCCAAAGTTAGGAGGAAAGAAATCCAAATGAGAATGTAAAAAAGTATTTTGAGAGACATATTACACCCCATTGTAACATATGCACTTAACATGGTTTCCACAAATTCGATGTAGTTGTCTGCCCTGGAATTTCCAAGAAAATTTAAGCAAACATCTTTGACTGTGCACCATGCCATTCGTTCTGTAACGGAAAATTTTTCCTCGAACAGTCAGCCATAACTTTGCGAATTTCTGGAAAGATGAAAATGCACTCTTTTAATTTGCCTTCACTCAAACTGGTAAATTTTTCTTCTAAGTACTGAAAACCACACCCTTGTGTATTCATTGCATAGACTTCACTTTGAACTGTTATGAAATATACTGAATAGAAGGGACCAATATTTGTTTATTTATTAGAAGTGCAAAAGAACATGCAAACAACCATAAGGAACCGGAAATAGATCATAAACTCATAAATGCATTAGCTTTTGTTTTGGTTTACAACCCCCAACCCGTGACAGCTTATCGAAAAGTGAAATCATAGTATATTTTAAAAACCTTACGTGATACGAAGAAAAGAGATGCATTTTTGGATTCAGCGTACACCAAACCATAAGGTGCACGTTGTTTTAAGTCACAGAGAAATTCCTGTTGTTTAGTGATATGAATGAATCACTACTAGTGATGTCATATCAATAATACTACGTCATAACATCAAATAGCCGTTTACCTTCGTATTTCATTCGTCGAAATAGGTTATGTTTGTTTCCATATTGTAATGTCGTATTTTAAGGTAGGTTATACAACAAAGATTCGTAGTACTGTAATATTTCTGTGAATTTCTTAACCCTGTAATGTTATTTATTTCAGTTTACTTCTTTGATAATGAAAAATTCACTATCTTAGTATTATTATCATTTCTTCCGCGATCCTCACATAATGCTCCGTGAGAGTTTCCCCGTATTAGCCAACAGATGTCGATAATAACGATCATTACCCGCCAAATTTAACACATTGTTACGAAATTGCAGACACAGCAAAATTATTGAAATGGTGTCAACTGAGATGAAATTCTTTCTTCCGAAGAAAATAGAAGAAAGGAAAGATATTCCAGACCACATATTTATCGAAACATGTGTTAATATATTGAAATAAATATATTTAAATATCATTATTACTGTTATTATTATTATTATTATTATTATTATTATTATTATTATTACTATTATTATTTATTTTTAACTTTGCTCTAGAGTATGCCATTAGGAAAGTCCAGGATAACACAGAGGATTTGGAATTGAACGGGTTACATCAGCTGCTTGTCTATGCGGATGACCTGAATATGTTAGGAGAAAATCCACAAACGATTAGGGAAAACACGGGAATTTTACTGGAATCAAGTAAAGAGATAGGTTCAGAAGTAAATCCCGAAAAGACAAAGTGTATCATTATGACTCGTGACGGGAATATTGTACGAAATGGAAATATAAATATTGGAAATTTATCTTTTAAAGAGGTGGAGAAGTTCAAGTATCTTGGAGCAACAGTAACAAATATAAATGATACTCGGGAGGAAGTTAACCACAGAATAAATATGGGAAATGCTTGTTATTATTCGGTTGAGAAGCTTTTATTATCCAGTCTGCTGTCAAAAAATCTGAAAGTTAGAATTTATAAAACAGTTATATTACCGGGTGTTCTTTATGTTTGTGAAACTTGGACTCTCACTCTGAGAGAGGAACATAGGTTAAGGGTGTTTGAGAATAAGGTGCTTAGGAAAATATTTGGGGCTAAGAGGGATGAAGTTACAGGAGAATGGAGAAAGTTACACAACACAGAACTGCACGTATTGTATTCTTCACCTGACATAATTAGGAACATTAAATCCAGACGTTTGAGATGGGCAGGGCATGTAGCACGTATGGGCGAATCCAGAAATGCATATAGAGTGTTTGTTGGGAGGCCGGAGGGAAAAAACCTTTAGGGAGGCCGAGATGTAGATGGGAGGATAATATTAAAATGGATTTGAGGGAGGTGGGATATGATGATAGAGACTGGATTAATCTTGCACAGGATAGGGACCGATGGCGAGCTTTTGTGAGGGCGGCAATGAACCTCCGGGTTCCTTAAAAGCCAGTAAGTAATTATTATTATTATTATTATTATTATTATTATTATTATTATTATTATTATTATTTCCTAGATATACAGCACTAACACAAAGACAATAATACGATGTTGGCAGGCATACTCATTTTAAATACAAATAGTCTATAACATAACACTCAGAACCCACTAAAGTCTTCTTGATAACTAAAAAAAAATTATAAATCAACAAAATCACTAAAATAATTCACAGTAATCCAAGATGTCAATATTTACAATATTATTTCTTTCGTCAAAATAGGATGACGATGCTTTCCTTTTGTATACGGTGTCTTATTCACCTCTCTGTAAAGAAACCGACAGTAATCACCCATAATTGAGCGATTCCAGTAACCTTGGTAACGACTCTCCATGGTAGGGTGTACTGGTGAAAACGTTCACCTTGTTCGTCACTACAAGCACCTCAATTTTCTGGGAAAAAGTTGAGGTGCGAGTGTAAATGTGAATTTTGAGTTCGTATCATATTAGAACAGTCACTATGGAAATATTTATCGTTTCTCCTGTTACCCAGAAATCCGTAAACAGTGGTTTAGAAAGAGGACCAAGGGAGTAACTCAAGGTTTGAGCTTTGCATTAACGTATGACCTATCAACAGTTTCCTGACTTGTAGCCCAATAAATATAGTCTACCTTCTTCCATCGCATACTACATCCAAATAAAGAATTTAACCATCATAGTTTGTCATTTTTTAAGAGATATTGTATAATAAATAACACAGACAACGTAAAAGTATGTTGTTGTTGTTTTCTAATGCCAGGTGTTTGACAATAAAGTCATTTGACCTCTTGCACTCCAATATTTTTCAAAGATATTATCATGACCAGTCAATGAAGCACAGATTTTGAGGTGTTCTGAATCCATTTCTTGGTTTGAGTTGCACAATGGGCAGTTAGGGGACTGATATATTCCAATTCTATGCAGGTGTTTGGCCAAACAATCATGGCCTGTTGCCAATTTAAATGCAGCTAGAGACGATTTTCGTGGTAAATCGGGAATTAACTGTGGATTTTGATGCAGAGACTTCCATTTTTTCCCTTGAGATTATGTTATCAAATTTTGTTTGTTGAAGTCTAAGTATGTAGACTTAATAAATCTCTTCACAGAGTAATACGTAGATTTAGTAACAGGTCTGTAAGTAGCAGTGCTGCCCTTCTTTGCTAAAGCATCCGCATTCTCGTTTCCCAGGATTCCACAATGGGATGGTATCCATTGGAATATAATTCTTTTATTGAGTGATATTAATTGAGAGAGCATTTTAGTTATTTCTGCTGTTTGAGATGATGGTGTGTGTGTTTATAGACTATTGATAGAATAGCTGCTTTGGAGTCTGACAATATAACTGCATTCTTAAATTTACTGATGTGGCATAGAAGATTCCTGAGACTTTCACTTATTGCTACGATATCTCCATCAAAACTTGTTGTTCCATACCCAAGAGATCTATAAAGTGAGAAGAGACAGCACGTAACACCTGCACCGGCACCTTGTTCTCTGAAGATCAAGGATCCGTCGGTGTATAAATGAAGCCAGTTTTGTGGAGGGTACCTAATATTAATTTTCTCTAAAGGTAATTGTTTCATTATTTCAGTGTTTACTTCTGATTTCAGTACGTCTTCTGTTAAATTTAGATTATATTCTATATTTAATAGAGTTAAAGGGTTTGGCTTAATTTGTAAGTTTTCTTTCAAATTCGGGATATTGAGTTTCTGTTTTAATTGTTGAACCATGGATAAAAATCCATATAAAATCTAAAATCAAAACTCTTAGGTACGTGTTACAGCAATTCCTAAGGATTCTACAACGAACAATTGATATTACTGTATGTATCACATACCAGTTGTAAAATGGCTGTTAATTAATATCATTAATAGATTTTGATTAATTGATATTGATGATTGAGACGGTGATGAATCATGGCTTGTAAATTTCCAATCCGGCGTTTGTCTTTGTGACAGAGGGAAACCATGAAAAACTCCAGTCAAATTGGTCGACCGCGGGGTTTGAACCTGGGATCTCCGTCTGAGCCAACTCTCTCGGTCACAGAATCTTGTATAAGAATCATATTCGCTTTTGCAATGAAACATGCATACATGACTTTTCATTTGAAATAGTTTTCTTTTGTTTGCATTTCCATAGTAACTAGTAGTTCGGGTGACCGAGCACTCGTTCAGGCTATCGTTAAATAAAACTCGCAAACAATTTAAACTTGTTAAAGCACTTTACAAATGTTGGGCATTGGAATCATTAAGCTATATAAAGAATAACAGAGCCAGCTACTCGATGAATATTAATGAACCATTGATTCAGTGTTTTTAACCAACATGAACAAGGAAGAGTAAAAGTTTGCCACCTGTTTTAATGTCATGGCGTCCATTATTTATTTACCTCTAACTGTTAATTTATACACCTTTCGTGTAGGACAATTTTAACACAACTGTGAACTGTACATTTAAGTTCAATTAAAACTTTTAATGATATAAATCATGCAGAGGTCAGACATCTAAATTATAACACTTATATTTATATTTCTTTTTCCTATGTGCATCGCACCACCGGTCGAAGTTTACGTAATGGCTGAAATGACCGTTATTGTAGCGAAATCCATAGCCTTTAGCTTGACTCCTACATACGACATGGCTGTCAGTGGGTCCTGCGTAATACCGTCTGAATACAGCTTGGATAAGACCAAACAGTTGACTGAAGGTAAATTTTAACATGGGTATCGTACTTTTCCTACACGTACTGTATCTTTTCTGTTAATGCTGCTGCTACTACTACTATACTACTAATACCACCACCAACACTACTACTACTAACACCACCACTACTACTACTACTACTACTACTACTATTACTACTACTGCTGCTACTACTACTAACACGACTACTACTAAAACCACTACTACTACTACTAACACCACCACTACTACTACTGCTGCTGCTGCTGCTGCTACTACTACTACTATACTACTAATAACACCACCAACACTACTACTACTAACACCACCACCACTACTACTACTACTACTACTACTACTACTACTACTACTACTACTACTATTACTACTACTGCTGCTACTACTACTAACACGACTACTACTAAAACCACTACTACTACTACTACTACTACTACTACTACTACTACTACTACTAACACCACCACTACTACTACTGCTGCTGCTACTACTACTACTACTATTACTAATACCACCACCAACACTACTACTACTACTAATACCACCACCAACACTACTACTACTAACACCACCACTACTACTACTACTAGTACTACTACTGCTACTACTACTAACACCACTACTACTACTACTACTGCTGCTGCTACTATTACTACTACTGCTACTACTACTAACACCACCACCACTACCACCACTACTACTACTGCTACTACTACTAACACCACCACCACTACCACCACTACTACTACTGCTACTACTACTAACACCATTACTACTACTACTAACACCATTACTACTACTACCACCACCACTACTACTACTAACACTACTACTACTACTGATACCACTACTACTAGTACTACTACCACCATCACTACTACCACCACCATCACCACTACTACTACTACTACCACCACCACCACCACCACTACTACTACCACCACTACTACTACTACCACCACCACCACTACTACTACCACCACCACTACTACTACTACCACCATCACTACTTCTACTACTACTGACCCCACTACTACTACTACTACTACTACTACTACCACCATCACTACTTCTACTACTACTGACACCACTACTACTACCACCACCATCACTACTACTACTGACACCACTACTACTACTACCACCATCACTACTTCTACTACTACTGACACCACTACTACTACTACTCACACCACTACTACTACTATTACTAATACTACTACTAACACCACTACTACTAGTACTACTACTGACACCACCACCACTACTGCTACTACCATCACTACTACCACCACCACTACTACTACCACCACTACTACTACTACTACTACTACTACTACTACTACTGACACCACTACGACTACTACTACAACCACACTACTACTACTACTACCACCATCACTACTACCACCATTACTACTACAACCCCTACCACTACTACAACTACAACTACCACCACCACTACTATTACTACTAGATTAGAACTGTAGGTCCGATATTTTAAAATTTTCATGTTTCACTTCGGTGGAGCCATAATACTACTACGGGTTGTTATTATTTATGCTGTTTCTCTTACTCTTATGCTGCCATTTCTGGTACTAAATTGCTGCCTCGGCATCTACTGATCTGTTATTATGTCTAGTAAATTTTTATCAGTGCTTAGACTTTTCGTTCAGGAAAGGAATTTTAAAACGTTACATTTGTTTGGATAATACTAATTTTTTTTCAATAACTTACTATCATAGTACTTTGAGCTATTAAATTGACTGAGAGTACTTGAAATTAAAGCAAATGCAATTCTATCTCGCAAAAAAGAAATAAAATGTATTAACCTTCTTGTTTAAAATATCTCAAAGAATAACTCACTGAAATTAATGACATTATTTACGGTATAGATCTATTCACATGAAAAAACACAAGCATAAAACTCCTCTGATACGATAGAAGTCTCAAGAATCTCATCTTTTCTGACGCTCGGGTTAGTATAGCCGTTTCTGCTAACGATTTATAAAAAGCCACTCGTGCTTAGACACTAATACTCTGGGTAATGGTTAAAACTGCGTTTGAATTTTATTTCACAGCTTCACGGTAATGAAATCGATGTAGGCCTACCAACTTCACGAGCTGCAGCATTAATAATGCATTGATAATGGACAGATAGGTATTGTCTAAGGGAGATTCAAGCCCCACGTAGATTTCACTCAATCTAGGAAGTGTATTGTGTGTTGGAGTGGAAGGGACGGTTGGTTAAGGTCTTTCCTTGTACCTGCTCGGCTTTGACGTGGATAATCTTCTGGTATGTAGCGTTAAAATCTGTGCCCGATCTCAAAGATGCTTGTTTCTAGTAAAGCACTCTGTACATAATGCGGTAACTATGAGCAGAGTTTGGGAACTGAGCCGAGAGGAACCAAATTGTTTGTCAAGTTCGTTCACTTCAACATAATCCGCAACAAACAGACTGCCGAGTTCCATAGTCTGCAAAGGTGTGTACAGTACTCTGAGGAATTCCTCCACGATCGGAGTAGGGTATGTAGGGGTGAGAAAATGTGTGTAGTTCACCAGTGATTTATATTTACCACTAGAATTAGTACTGCTGCTGACACGGTTTCCGATTACCCTATTATTGTGTTTACTTCTACTACTGGGACCATCACTTAGATCATTTTATTCACGTCCTCTGTCAACTATTTCTTTCTGTCATTTATTTGTTTCTTTTCCCTCTAAACTTCCATTCTGTGTTTCCTCTGACCCTTCTTTTGCCCCTCCTCTCTGTTTTGTCATTTCGTGTTTCCTCCATCTTGTTTAGTCCATTTTCCTTGTATCATCCTCTCTTCCTGTCTTGTCCCTCTTTTTTATGTTGTACCTTCAAACTGTTTAGTCACTTTTGTCTGTTTCGTCAATTTTGTCTGTTTCGTCACTTCTATCTGTTCCGTCACTTTTATCTGTTTTGCCACTTTTATCTTTTTCGTCACTTTTGTCTTTTTCGTCACTTTTGTCTGTTTCGTCACTTTTGTCTGTGTCGTCACTTTTGTCTGTGTCGTCACTTTTGTCTGTGTCGTCACTTTTGTCTGTTGCCACTTTTGTGTTTCGTCACTTTTGTCTGTTTTGTCACCCTCGTCTATGTTTTGTATGGGCTCTGTTTTATCCCTGCTCTCTGTTTTGTTCCTGGCCCATGTTTTGTTTCTTCCCCCAGTATTGCCCTCCTGTCTGTTTTGTTCCTGCCCCCAGTATTGTCCCTGCTGTCTGTTTTGACCTTGCTGTCTGTTTTATCCATGCTCTCTGTTTTATTCCTGGTCCCTGTTTTGTTCCTTCCCCCCAGTATTGCCCTTGCTGTCTGTTTTGTTCCTGCCCCCAGTATTGTCCCTGCTGTCTGTTTTGTCCTTGTTGTATGTTTTATCCATGCGCTCTGTTTTGTTCCTGTTCCTTGTTTTGTTCCTTCCCCCCGTATTGCCCCTGCTGTCTGTTTTGTTCCTGCCCCAGTATTGTCCCTTCTGTCTGTTTTGTCCTTGCTGTCTGTTTTATCCATGCTCTGTTTTGTTCCTGGTCCCTGTTTTGTTCCTTCCCCCAGTATTGCCCCTGCTGTCTGTTTTGTTCCTGCCCCCAGTATTGTCCCTTCTGTCTGTTTTGTCCTTGCTGTCTGTTTTATCCATGCTCTGTTTTGTTCCTTCCCCCCGTATTGCCCCTGCTGTCTGTTTTGTTCCTGCCCCCAGTATTGTCCCTTCTGTCTGTTTTGTCCTTGCTGTCTGTTTTATCTATGCTCTGTTTTGTTCCTGGTCCCTGTTTTGTTCCTTCCCCCAGTATTGCCCCTGCTGTCTGTTTTGTTCCTGCCCCCAGTATTGTCCCTTCTGTCTGTTTTGTCCTTGCTGTCTGTTTTATCTATGCTCTGTTTTGTTCCTGGTCCCTGTTTTGTTCCTTCCCCCAGTATTGCCCCTGCTGTCTGTTTTGTTCCTGCCCTCAGTATTGTCCCTGCTCTCTATTTTATCCATGCTCTGTTTTGTTCCTTGCTTCAGTATTGTCCCTGCTGTCTGTTTTATTCCTGCTCTCTGTTTTGTCCCTGCTATCTTTCGTTCCTTCTTCCCGTGTCTTTCCTTCTCCCTGTTTTTTTTTCCTCCTAATCATAATAGATGCCATAAAGATATATTGCCAACCTAAAATCGAAGATGGTAAATTTAAAGGGCACTGAAAGTAAAATCTTAGAAATACCTTAAGTGTTTTAGTCCAATTTTCAGAAACATTAAACTTCCTGAAACTTTAAGTTGCCACTGTTTTTTTTTTTTTTTTTTTTTTCCACAATTCGCATTTACTTACTCTTCATAGCTACTTCTCGAAACAAAAATTCAAAATTATAGACTAGCCCATTTTTGAACTACAATTGACATTTTCTTTACTTCAAAAAGTGCAGCTCCTTGTTATGTACTTAAAAATAAAGCTTTGTAACTCTTGAGTCGTTTCAGGTACAGGATTGTTTCTTTCAGCAAAATGTTCCACTTTTATATAGATTGCGACACAATTGTAAGTTTTTCTTTAAATTTTTATAAGTCCAGTAAGCAAATAAAACTATTTGTAGGGGTGGTCTTAAACTTTTTTTTGACACTGTACTTCAAGGAAATAAACTATAAACAGTAATATCATTTGCAATACAATGAAATGAGTTATTGTTAAAGAGTTCAATGTACGTGTAAATATAAAATATGTACTGCCTTCGTGAAATTTACGTTTTCTTCTTGTTCCTTATCTAGTCATGTGTTGTTTGTGAAGGACTTTCAACGTATATAATTCATTATCAGATGGGATCTCTCACTTTGTAATTGCCCGCACGAATTATTCCGTCCTGTGAGATGTATTTAAAAGCCACATATCATGAAATAATTTGCAGATATTAATTAATTTAAGGCCGACCACCTTTTAATGCGGCATTGTTCCGCCGACAGTGTTAACACACAACAAAGCTGTACTCTGTGCGGCTTTACAACCATGTGGTTACCATTTGCAATCATTTTAGCATTTCAGTACGTATATGTGTTTGTATGTAAAGCTGTTACGGTGTAATAAACATGAATGCAAATTTACATTTAGCATATGTTCGCATTGTTCAAAGACGACCTTTGTGAGTGTGGATGGCGACATAGACTCCAGCCACATTGGATGGGATTGGATAATCTCAGAGTCGTATTGGCTGTAGCGCGAACAGAGCATTCTCTTGTACCCTCAGGGAATTAATTCGGTTCCAGGAGCGTTTGTTTTTAACTGTGTTTGTTGTAATACGGTAATTCTTTGTAATTCCTAAACGGCATACTGTGGGGCATAGAATTACGCGTCGAAGAATACTGATTGTGAGGATAGAATTTACAGGTATTGCTTAGGAACTTATAATCTTTTCGCTGTAAGAAAAATCCTAATATAAACAATAGCACGTGACTGAAGTGAGGCTTCATTGGCCACTGTTTGGCGCCATAGATTCTCAGTACGTGTTCCCGCCTACTGTTGTACATTCTGTTCCATGTTAAACATTTCCCGTTACCCGTCAAGTAGACCTAACCTCACTACTATGCATTCATTTGTTTAGGAAACATTTACTTTTATAATTACTGTAATTAAAACTCACTTAACTTAATATATACACTTAAGACTATTTTGTTTTTGTCCGCTTTTGAGAGGGTTTCCACACTTATGATTAATAACCACACACACCGAGGATGCAGAAGCCATACTTCATTACCACGTGCTTACATGAACAACTACGAGCTCAAGTGACGCCAGCTTGTTACAGGAACAGACTACCTCGGTATTTCTGTTGGTATTCATCCGCGTTCATAGCACATAACAAAATATAAAAGTAGCGTTTCTTTTACATAGCGTTTTACATATGAGTGAGGTTATATGTTTCATCGTATTTAACAACTAGAATTCAATTTTTTATTTTCACATAATATAAGATTATGGTTTCCAAATACGAACTATATTCTCCTGCGTAATGTGAGTGTTTCGACTGGGAGCCAATCATGGATATGACAGCATCGTGCTTATGTTTACATTAGGATTTTTCTTACAGCGAAAACAGTATAGTCTGGGTGTAAGGGGGAGTGAATCACCAGGCAGAAAAGTGACAGGGGATTCATTGTGTGAAACGTTCATGTTGTTATTGTGAGCATGGATGGGATTGTAAGGATGTTTCGGGTTTGAAATATGTTTTTCATATTTCTTTTGCTGTAATTTCTCATGTATATACTTTCTGCATTTAAATTTAACAAGGCAGAGCCTTCTTATTAAATACTTCATAATCCCGTCCTCATTCCATGAGGCCTAGTCTACAGACAACAATGCAATAGTTGTTTTTCTTTCAAACCGCCAATCTGTTTTTCTATCTTCCAAACGCCCAGTCTGTTTTTCTATCTTCCAAACGCCGAGTCTGGTTTTCTACCTTTCAAACAATCAGTTTGTCTTCCCACCTTTCAAAAACACTATTTTTCTGTCTTTCAAGCCCTCAGTCTGTTTTCCTCTCTTTCAAACCCACAGTCTGTTTTTCTGTCTTCAAACCCTCAGTCTGCTATTTATCTTTTCAAACACTGTCTGTTTTTTCTGTGTTTCAAACACTGTCTGTTTTTTCTGTGCTTCAAACACTGTCTGTTTTTCTGTGTTTCAAACAGTCTTTTTCTGTTTCAAACACTGTCTGTTTTTCTGTTTCAAACACTGTCTGTTTTTCTGTGTTTCAAACACAGTTTGTTTTTCTGTGTTTGAAATACTCCGTCTATTTTTGTCTTTCAAATACTCAGTCTGTTTTTCTGTCTTTCAAATACCCAGTCTGTTTTTCTGTTTTCAAATACTCTGTCTATTTTCTGTCTTTCAAATACTCAGTCTGGTTTTCTGTCTTTCAAATACTCGGTATTTTTCTGTCTTTCAAATACTCAGTCTTTTTCTGTCTTTCAAATACTCAGTCTTTTTCTGTCTTTCACATACTCAGTCTGCTTTTCTGTCTTTCAAATACTCAGTCTGTTTTTCTGTCTTTCAAATACCCAGACTGTTTTTCTGTCTTTCAAATACCCAGACTGTTTTTCTGTCTCTCAGATACTCAGTCTGATTTTCTGTCTTTCAAATAGTCAGTCTGTTTTTCTTCCATTCAGATATTCATTCTGTTTTTATATCTTTCAAACATACTTTTTTCTATCCTTCAAACGCTGTCTCTTTTCCCATCTTTCAAGCACACTGCCTTCCTATCTTTCAGTCACTCATTCTGTTTTTCCGTCTTTCACGTACCAGTACTCGATAAATTTTTCTCTTTTTGAAACACTATTTTCTTGAATAATTTTAATTCCTGAAAGCTTAAATTTGCATAGTACACGTCACTGTACGTGACAGAAAACCACAATTTAAAGTCACACAGAGTTAGTGTGCACTCAAATGTTGGTTGCTTGACGGTTGTCAGCCCACTTTGAGGTCTGTGGATATAGAGGGAAAAATTGGATCGGTGTCGGGTAGAGTTCCCGGGTAGCTCAGTGGGAGAGCGTTGGTACGTTTAACCAAAGGTCCCGGGTTCGATACCCGGCCCCGGAACAATTTTTCCCTCGAAATTATTCAAATTAACTTTACAGGGAGTTATTCCTGAAAGCTTAAATTTGCACTATTTTCTTGTCTTTCATACAAGGTCTGTTTTTCCGTGTTTGAAATGTGCGGTCTGTTTTTCTGTCCTTCAGACAATCATTCTTCATATATGTCTATTTCTCAGTCCTTCAGTATGTTTTCCTGTGTTTTGTCTTTCAGCCAGTCATCACTGTATTTTATCTCTGTGCTTATCCGTTAAATATTGTCTTTCTTTGAGCCATTCTGTCCTGTTTTCCTTTGTTCCTAGGTACTGTAGTTGTCTACATATGTGTGTTTTTATCTGTCAATGCTTTCATCTTCCTGTCTATCTCTCTACCAGTGTACCCGTTTCTATGTCTGTCTACGTGTTTTTCTGTCTATCTTTCTATCTATGTATTTGTCTATTTATCTATGTGTCTGTCCGTCTGTCTTCTGTTTTTATTTCCCCCTACCTAGCTACCTTTGTTCGTTTTGTATGTCATTCTGCCTGGAAAATAATCTACAGCCGGGCGAGGTGATGAATTCAAGTTCCGTATAAACATCGACTTCCGAGGCGCGTAAAAATATTAGCGTAATTAGTCTAATGAAGGCTGAACTGCAATAATGAGCACGCGGCACCGGATAATAAGGTTAATTACGTAGTGATATTAATCGCTGTGTAATAACAGCAGTACGCCAAGCAGAACAGCGGCGGCGCGTTTAATAAATATGTATTTATTACGCACGTCGTAAATATGGATTCTAATCAACAAGTGACAGCTCGGGCACATCAACAAGTTGGCCATTGAGTTGTGTCAATATTATTGCAGTTAATGGGTAGTCCAAAATGTCTGCCACTTGTTCTGCTGGGTAAATTTGTTTTATAATACATATAAATATAACACTCTGCGTGCGTTTGCCACATTTTATAGCTAAAACTTCCGGTGTATTCAACGCTTAGGGGTAGATATGAAGCTTTCTATGCGAATTTTCGCGAAAGTTGTTTCTTTCTGTGGAAAGAATCATTTCTGCGATAAAAGAAGCTAGTTTATAAATTATTTGAAGAGGAGTCTGTACATCGAATTTTGACAAAAAATTAAATTTTGGTTTTTATTGTTTTCCGGAAGTTTAATGTGTGTAAAATAATAATATTATTTTATTTCTCCTAATTTTCAGCTTTTAGCTCTATCTTCAGCAAAAATATGTTAGTATTTCTTAGTGCAAAAAATGTTACGGTATCAATGATTTTTTTTTTTTTTTTTGCAAACCACAAGCGGAATTTTAAATTTATTTAGCCGATTGTATACATAAAAGTATGTTTTATATGGCCTATTTTTCCTACATTTGTATCTTTTATCGCTTCTGAGGAAAGTGCTCCCAAAATTGAGGAATTTAACATTGCATGACATGGAAACTTTGACATCATTTTTCTGAACTATCTTGTTTTTTTGTGACATCGCTACACTTTTCTCAGAAAGTATTGTACCCAGAAGGCTGAAATTAATATACAATATCAATGTGATGGCATTTCTCACAGTAGGTTTACAAAATTAAGATTATTTCTATCTTCAGGAAAAAAAAGTAGTTCTTAATGATACTCGGGAGGAAATTAAACACAGAATAAATATGGGAAATGCCTGTTATTATTCGGTTGAGAAGCTTTTATCATCCACTCTGCTGTCAAAGAATCTGAAAGTTAGAATTTATAAAACAATTATATTACCGGTTGCTCTTTATGGTTGTGAAACTTGGACTCTCACTTTGAGAGAGGAACATAGGTTAAGGGTGTTTGAGAATAAGGTGCTTAGGAAAATATTTGGGACTAAGAGGGATGAAGTTACAGGAGAATGGAGAAAGTTACACAACGCAGAACTGCACGCATTGTATTCTTCACCTGACATAATTAGGAACATTAAATCCAGACGTTTGAGATGGGCAGGGCATGTAGCACGTATGGGCGAATCCAGAAATGCATATAGAATGTTAGTTGAGAAGCCGGATGGAAAAAGACCTTTAGGGAGGCCAAGACGTAGATGGGAAGATAATATTAAAATGGATTTGAGGGAGATGGGATATGATGATAGGGAATGGATTAATCTTGCTCAGGATAGGGACCAATGGCGGGCTTATGTGAGGGCGGCAATGAACCTCCGGGTTCCTTAAAAGTAAGTAAGTAATTCTTAATGCAAAAAATGTCATCAATGAAAAGATTTTTTTTTTGCCAACCTCACAGTGGAGTTTTAAATTTATTTAGCCGGTTTTATACATAAAGGTATGTTACATATGCCCTATTTTTTCTACATTTATATCTTTTATATTCTGAGAAAATTGCATGCAAAATTGAGGATTTTAACATTCAGCGGATAGAATGGTATAATTTGAATTTTCTTTTATAATTTATACAAATTTTTCATTTTTTTTGTACTGTATATAGAAATAGCATTGCCGCAACAACTTAAATTCGATATTATTTTGGAGAAAAAATTGTAGGCTGAATTAGAAAAGAATTTAGTTTTGAATTCATGATCTATTTTTTTTTTTTTTTACTCTGTATAATTTTTGTATCTTAATAAAACTGAAATTGAAATAGTATTGGTCTATAAAGCTATAAAGTATAGCAATATACAGTTTTGCAAATAAACTACGCAAATAAAATTAACTGTAATCCTCCCAGAGATTCGAACTGATTTCCCTTCATTTCCCGTTCCCCGCGATCCACGTGCGGTCAGAATGTCAGTTGCTATTGAAACGTAAAACGCAAATGAATACAGTTTCGACGCCGAATTTCTGCTTGGATACAGTTAATGGGTTTGCCAACATCAAAGACAGGATCTCGAATCCCTGAAGCGAGTGGCGTCAGAGCCAATATTGTGTGGAGTTTGGTGTGAATGGCCATATCCGCCCCGGCAATCGGATATTGCCATTAATAATGTGCATACAATTGTACAGTTAGAGGCGAAAATCTAATGCAGGCTGCACATAGGTCATATTCCATAAATCGCACTAACGTTCAGTATAACAAAAGTGGCATTTTGTATACCGAAGAAATTACAGTTTGCATAAAAAATATCAATTCAATCCAAGCTGCACAAGTGAAATTACTTTGTATGTTGTTCAGTATTGAAATTACAAGATTCTGATGATTTCTTGAGGTTCATTTTGTAAAAGTTGTAATTAAAATATACCTTGAGCTTTGAAAGCTTAAAGCTCTTACAAAGTGTTAAAATTGTATTAAAAGTTAATATATACCGCAGGTAACCGAACGACACCTTATCGGCTACGGTATGTTACTTTTAATGCAATTTTAACACTTTTTAAAAGTTTTATTTCAGTTTAAAGTGAAATGTAATGTGTCACTTCATAGAGTTATACGGGAAATCTGTTCTTGCACTGTCACCGTGCAAAAATATGCAGCTTTTAAGACTTACAGGATAATCATTTATTGTTGTGCAGTCCCACAAAATTATTTCTTTTACTTTAGTAAGACAATACTAATTACTACTACTAATTTGGTCGAGAGAAACAAATAAAGTGTTTTTTTTTTTTCAATAGTCCAATTTTTTCTGGACGTTAAAAGCATGATGCTGTGGGAAAATGAAAAATGAGTAGGAAACTTTAAAGAAGAAGTGGAAATGAATAGGGAGCTGAAGAGAAGAGGAAAAGACTAGGAACTGAAGAGGAGAAAGTAAGAAATTAGAAGCTGAAGAGGAAAGGATTAGGAGCTATAAACAAAAAGGGGAAAGGATTAAGAGCCTAAGAGGGTAAAGAAAAAGATTAGAAGTTGAAAAGAAACAAGAAAAGATCAGGAACAGAAGAATAGAAAGGAAAGGATCAGGAGAGGAAGAGGAGAAGGGACAGTATTAGGATCGAAAGAAGAGAAGAGAAAAATGATAAAGAACAGAAGAGCAGAAGGTAAGGGATTAGGAGCGTAAGAAAAGAACGGAAGGAAAGTAAATGATTAGATGCTGAAGAGGAGAAAGAAAATGATTAGGAGCTAAAGAGGAGAAAGAAAATGATTAGGAGCTAAAGAGGAGAAAGAAAATGATTAGGAGTTGAAGAGGCGAAAGAAAATGATTAGGAGCTGAAAAGGAGAAAGAAAATGATTAGGAGCTAAAGAGGAGGAAGGAAATAATTAGGAGCCGAAGAGGGGAAAGAAAATGATTAGGAGCTGAAGAGGAGAAAATGATTAGGAGCTGAAGAGGAGAAAATGATTAGGAGTTGAAGAGGCGAAAGAAAACGATTAGGAGCTGAAGAGGGGAAAGAAAATGATTAGAAGCTGAAAAGGGGAAAGAAAATGATTGGGAGCTGAAGAGGGGAAAGAAAATGATTAGGAGCTAAAGAGGAGAAAGGAAATGATAAGGAGCTGAAGAGGGGAGAGAGAATGATTAGGAGCTGAAGAGGAGAAAATGATTACG
The DNA here is from genome assembly GCF_040183065.1 of Periplaneta americana. NCBI lineage: Eukaryota > Metazoa > Arthropoda > Insecta > Blattodea > Blattidae > Periplaneta > Periplaneta americana. Next base: position 16,748,222 of record NC_091117.1, on the reverse strand, counting down.
AGTTGAAGAGGCGAAAGAAAATGATTAGCAGCTGAAGAAGAGAAAGAAAATTATTAGGAGCTGAAGAGGGGAAATAAACTGATTAGGAGCTAAAGAGGAGAAAGGAAATGATTAGGAGCTAAAGAGGAGAAAGGAAATGATTAGGAGCTGAAGAGGGGAAAGAAAATGATTAGAAGCTGAAGAGGGGAAAGAAAATGATTAGGAGCTGAAGAGCAGAAAATGATTAGGAGCTGAAGAGGCGAAAGAAAACGATTAGGAGCTGAAGAGGGGAAAGAACATGATTAGAAGCTGAAGAGGGGAAAGACAATGATTAGGAGCTGAAGAGGGGAAAGAAAATGATTAGGAGCTGAAGAGGGGAAAGAACATGATTAGAAGCTGAAGAGGGGAAAGAAAATGATTAGGAGCTGAAGAGGCGAAAGAAAACGATTAGGAGCTGAAGAGGGGAAAGAACATGATTAGAAGTTGAAGAGGCGAAAGAAAATGATTAGGAGCTGAAGAGGAGAAAGAAAATGATTAGGAGCTGAAGAGGGGAAAGAAAATGATTAGAAGCTGAAGAGGGGAAAGGAAATGATTAGGAGCTGAAGAGGGGAAAGAAAATGATTAGGAGCTAAAGAGGAGAAAGGAAATGATTAGGAGCTGAAGAGGGGAAAGAAAACGATTAGGAGCTGAAGAGGGGAAAGAAAATGATTAGGAGCTGAAGAGGCGAAAGAAAACGATTAGGAGCTGAAGAGGGGAAAGAACATGATTAGAAGTTGAAGAGGCGAAAGAAAATGATTAGGAGCTGAAGAGGAGAAAGAAAATGATTAGGAGCTGAAGAGGGGAAAGAAAATGATTAGGAGCTAAAGAGGAGAAAGGAAATGATTAGGAGCTGAAGAGGGGAAAGAAAATGATTAGGAGCTGAAGAGGGGAAAGAAAATGATTAGGAGCTGAAGAGGGGAAAGAAAATGATTAGGAGCTGAAGAGGGGAAATAAAATGATTAGGAGCTGAAGAGGAGAAAATGATTAGGAGCTGAAGAGGGGAAATAAAATGATTAGGAGCTGAAGAGGAGAAAGAAAGTGATTAGGAGCTGAAGAGGAGAAAGAAAGTGATTAGGAGCTGAAAAGGAGAAAGAAAATGATTAGGAGTTGAAGAGGAGAAAGAAAATGATTAGGAGTTGAAGAGGCGGAAGAAAATGATTAGGAGCTGAAGAGGGGAAAGAAAATGATTAGGAGCTGAAGAGGAGAAAATGATTAGGAGCTGAAGAGGGGAAATAAAATGATTAGGAGCTGAAGAAGAGAAAGAAAGTGATTAGGAGCTGAAGAGGAGAAAGAAAGTGATTAGGAGCTGAAAAGGAGAAAGAAAATGATTAGGAGTTGAAGAGGCGGAAGAAAATGATTAGGAGCTGAAGAGGAGAAAGAAAATGATTAGGAGCTGAAGAGGAGAAAGGAAATTACTAAGAGCTGAAAAGGAGAAAGAAAATGATTAGGAGCTGAAGAGGTGAAAGAAAATTAATAGGTGCTGAAAAGGAAAAGTGAAGGGTCCACTGCAAGAATGATGGATGTCACTTTCTTGTCGAAAATGAACCAAGACTGTCAATGCATAGCTTAAGACATATAGAATGTACATACAGAGTTATATGGCATTAACACTGATAGTCATTGTCCAGTAATGATCGGAAAATCACAGTTAAGCTTTGAGCGCTAAGCATTTCAAACTTTCAATTGCTTCTTCTGCAAAATGTATTCCAAATGACATCCATCATTCTTGCAGTGGACTGTTCAAGTGTAAAAATTAGGAGTTGTAAGGGAGAATGGCATGAACTAGGAGCTGAAGATTAGAAGGGATAGAATGAGGAGTTGAGGAGAAGAGAAAAGTTTGGTATCTGAAGAGAAGTGAAAGGAATAGGAGCGGAAGAGGAGAAAATGAATTAGGAGCGGAAGAAGAGAAGGGAAAGCACTGGAAGCTGGAGAGGAGAAAGGAATGGATTGGAAGCTAGAGAGGAGAAAGGAAAGATTAGGAACGGAGGAAGAGAAAGGAAAACGATTGGGAGAAAGACACGACAAAGGGATATTCTACACTATATGATCAGTTAGAGAAAACAATGGTTAACCCCTTGTTTTATGTCCTGATATCTAGTCTCCATAAAAATGCTTCAAATTGATTTAGTGGCAATTTTAAGTGTGCTTCCACTAATCTATGTCGAGACACCGTAAAAATGCTCAAATACGGGTCAAGTGGCAATATTAAACTGTGGTTACAATACTGAGGTTGGAGCACGTGTAGATTAGTAACCTCTCAGAATGGAACCAGACAAGGAATAAACAGCCTTCATCCTTATTAGCCAGTACTCTGGAGGGTATAGCTCCAAGTTTTCGATGTTCTCTACGTGTTTGGTACGGGACAGCAAGTAAATAACTTCACTATAGTGTGTGGATGTAACCATCGCCCTTCCAGTCCTGAAATACGAGGTAGATAATTGCCTCTCCTCTTTGTTTACATAGGGAGAACATTACTTGAGATGTTGTGTACAAAGGGTACATTCTCCTGACGTCACAACCGGAGCCTCTGTATCGATTTAGACACGATGTTTATCGCTCTCTAATTGTTAGCGCTGAGCACCCTTAATTTCAGACTGAGTGGCTTTAGTTTGGGGATGATCGCAACCCTCTATGCTAAATCATTCCTTGAGAGCTTCATCCCTCTCAAATGGGTTCTCGAATAAAATCTGTACGAGAGCATCGGGATGGGGTTGTTTCTGTAAGCCCGGCATCCCATTAGCTGCCAGCATCAACCCTTGCATGTGTAAATGGATTTGGAACAAGTATGAATAATGCCATAACCACTGCAGTTGGTTTTACCCTTTTAGTTAGGGAAAATTAACAATGGGACGGTTCGTCCCTTGCAACATACCGGACTTAATCTCAGAAAAAAAAAATGAAAGTAATATGGGATATTGTTTATGCAGCGTCTATCCCGAGAGGGGTTGATGTATGGGGTTTGTTGGCGTTTACGTGGGGGTGATGGGTCTTGCACTGTGGCTACGAAATATCATCATTAGAGACCAACACATATGAAGAATATTTTGCCAGAATATTACGTTTTATTTTGGCAAAATATGTGAATCTATACTAATAATAAATCTAAATATCTCGCTTATTACAGACGTGGACAAATTATTAACAAAATTGACGATTTTTATGATTAATTCTGTTTACAAAATTTGACTTTTCAATTTAGACTACAGTTGACAATTTTGCATATTTCTATCATTACAGTAGATAGAAATATGCAAAAATTTCAAATGTAGGCTATTCTAAATTGAAGAGTCAAATTTTATTTAAAAAAATATATAATAAGATCTACAATTTTGCTAATAATTTGTAAATATTATGCAAAAATGTCAACTGCAGTCTAAAGTGAAGAGTAAAATTTTGTAAAAATATATAATAAAAATCTTCAGTTTTGCTAATAATTTGGAAATATCCAAAATGTCACCTGTAGTCCAAATTGAAGAGTCGAATTTTGTAAAAAAAATATTTAAAAAAATCTTCACTTTTGCTGATAATTTGTAAATATGCGAAAATATCAATTGTAGTCTAAATTGAAGAGTGAAATATTTTAAAAATATAAAATAAAAATCTTCGATTGTTCTAATAATTTGGAAATACCCAAAGATGTCAACTGTAGTCTAAATTGAAGAATCATAATCTGTAAAAATATATAATAAAAATTTCCAATTTTGCTAATAATTTGTCCACGTCTGTATTGATTTTCGTGAAAAATGTTACATAACAAAAGTTTTTTTTTTTAATTATTTCCGATAAGTTTTATTCTATGAAAAAGTTTGATAGGACTGATATTTAATGAGATAAATGAGTTTTAACATTTATATAACAACGCCATCTAAGGCGCTGTTATGAAATAAAAAACAAACGACTTCGTCTATAAGGGGCCTTGGACAAAAACAAACGAAAGCTATGAAACATAGCCTACAGAGAATGTTTCTGTGTTTGTATGAAGTAATATCGATTAAAGGATATACAAGACTTTTCAAATAACAATACAATACATTTTCACCGCCGCCTCAGATTATAGCGTTGTTGTTCCTGCAATAACTCCTATGTGCAAAATTGTAAAATTTTTGAGTAGGAAGAAAAAACACATTTATTCATTCATGGCAATGGTACATAAGAGATTGTGAATTCATACATTTTCGAAAGAAAGAAATATAATTACATATCACTATATATGCTGTATCACTATTTAAGTTATTTGAAGAGTTCAGAAACATAGTGGGCCAAGCGCCATTTACTAAGGGTTAAAATTAAGTTATTACCATAATTCAATGGAAACGTATAGCAAGCAATATAAAGTATACACAATAAATCTAAATAATGCCAATCTTCATTAAACTATGGTTGCATGTAGTAACAATTAAGGAACATGTTAAAGGAATTGTCATTGCACCAAATGAGTGATCTCTGGACCAAAATGATCGCATTTTAATTATTTAAATACAATTTAAATTAAGTAACATATGAAACGATTTATCCTCCTATCAAATACGAATGTTCCCTGGATCAAATGTCCTATTTTAATTATGTAATTACTTTATATTTATTTCTAACGTGTACAGCGGAGCGCACGGGTACGGCTAGTATGAAATAAAAATTTCAGTGCTGAAATATAATCGTTCCTAAACCACTTGAAACAGGTTTATAACTGAAATAATAATAATAATAATAATAATAATAATAATAATAATAATAATAATAATAATAATAATAATAATAATAATTTAAGGTAGCAGTGTCCTTTTGTTTTGTCCTTTACAAGTGCAGAAATTTGATCCTAACAAATGTAACATTTTAAAATTAATAGTTTATTTATACATAACAATAAGAGAACATAGATACACGAACATAATTATACTATAGCTAAGACTATTATGATCAAATGGATATTCTCATAACAAATTAGAGGTAATGTAAACACCACTAACAACACAATATTGTAAAAATAATCATTCACAGAGTGATTTTATCCTACTTAACAATTTCACTTAATGCTTTAATTTAGAACAATATTATCTAAAAAAAACATATCAAACTGTCTTATACAAAATAAACTTTAAATCAATTTTGAAATTAATTTTCAGAAGGAAAAGTTACATTTCAGAAAATTTAATGTTGAAGGTAATGACTAAGAAAAAAAATATTTCTTGAAGGAATAGGTAGAAGATTCTAGACTATGTTGTTGATGCAGGTTTCAAAACATTCGAGTAAAAAATCATGCAGATATTGAATTAATTGTAGATTTTATTATGTAAGCTAAATGCTCTACGGTTGATATTTTTCAGGTAAAGGTATTTTAATAAGGTGCTGAGGAAAATATTTGGGGCTAAGAGGGATGAAGTTAAAGGAGAATGGAGAAAGTTACACAACACAGAACTGCACGCATTGTGTTCTTAACCTGACATAATTAGGAACATTAAATCCAGACATTTGAGATGGTCAGGGCATGTAGAACGTATGGGCGAATCCAGAAATGCATATAGAGTGTTAGTTGGAAGGCCGGAGGGAAAAAGACCTTTGGGGAGACCGAGACGTAGATGGGAGGATAAAATTAAAATGTATTTGAGGGAGGTGGTGGAATATGATGATGATCATCATTGGCATTACGGCCCTTATAGTTTAGCCTTAGCCTCCCTCAGAACATCCGACCAATCACTCCTGTCTAATGCTCGTGTTCTCCATCTTCTAATTCCAACTTTTGTTAGGTCAGCCTGAACGTCATCCAGCCATCTCAATTTAGATCGTCCGACTTTCCTTCTTCCTACCGGTAATGCATCTAGTAGAGCTTTGGGTGTGCAATTGTTCTCCATCCTGGCTACGTGTCCCAGCCACTCTAACCTTCTGAGTTTTATGTCAACAACAATGTTGTTATCTTTATATAATTCATATAACTCAGCATTTGTTTTAATTCGCCAAAACCCTTGCTCATAAGTAGGCCCAAAGATTTTCCGTAATACTTTCCGTTCCCAGGCATTTAAGATCTTAATTGCCCTTTCAGATAGAGTCAAGGTTTCACTTCCATATACTACTATTGGTTTAATAATAGTTTTATATATTCTTATTTTAGCTTTTCTTGAGATACACCTAGACTTCATAGTTTTATTCAATTCCCAGCTGCAATCTTCTCTTTTATGTCAGTCATAACATCATTATTGTCTTTCACCATGGAACCCAGATACTTAAAACAGGAAACTCTGGAATATGATGATAGGGACTGGATTAATCTTGCTCAGGATAGGGACCGATTGCGGGCTTATGTGATTGCGGCAATGAACCTGCGGGTTCCTTAAAAGCCATAAGTAAATAAGTAAGTAAATTATTAACTATTTTAATATTCCGAATAGTGTTTTATAAAGTGTACGTATATGTATATATTAAGCATGTTCATTTATCCTTTATAATAGCTGTGATATAAAAAATGAATTTCACTAAATTTTTGCAGAACAATTGTGTATCTCCTCCCTTGAAGTCATCCATCTTACTGTATATCTCTTTATTCCTTCATTAAATATATTCTATTCTACTCTCAATTTATAACTTAATAATTTAAATCTATCTATTCTGGCACTAGACCTTCTTCCTACTATCCCAATTCCAATTCTCTTTTCACTAATTTTTATAACCACTTATTTCACACCACACTTACTTCAAAGAAACCTTAATTGCTCCCAATTCCTATGTTCTCTTAAACAGATTCCTAGTCATTGGAAAATCATTCTATATTCAGACCTTATCTATACGTAGGTCTGAGATAGGCGTAATTTAAATAATTCCCCTTAAGTTACGTACAACCCAAGTTTTCCTGTATTTGAAATAGATCGAGAAACAAAGACGTTTATTTTCCACACTCGGAAGGTAGTGTGAGGGACAGAAATCGAAGTAGTGGCCACAAAGTTACTGCAGGATGTAATTAGAACGTAAGGCACATTTTCGCTAAGAGCAGTCCAGCTCTGCTAAATCAAGTTACGAACTCGGGTCACATGCGAAAGAGAAAAGGCTTCCAGTAGCCAAACTTGGAGAGCGGTTGAACTGCAGCAGACAACACGTTTGCTGCCATCCTGACGTAGCTATATTAGCAACTATAACTGGAAGACGTCTAACCCGTGCTGTGTGTTCCAAGCAGCTTCTGTGGAAATGTGGTTTACGTAATTTTTCTTTTATATCAATGTTGTATACCACATTCTTTACTCTCTTGAACTAACGATTACGTCAGAGATGGAATTCATAGGCTGTTATTCTCATGCCTAGTGAACTAAGCTCATAAAAATGACTATTATGGTCAAGCAATACCATACATAGCTTCATGACATTGTCATATCTTTATTTAACTTCCCGCTCATTCCTACCATTACGTAAACAGTGTAATGAGTGTACTTTAAAAATAATAGCTTTATTATTTATGGCTGTTACACGTATCTGATAGTTTTATTAGATGAATTATTCTTTCAGTTTCTTTAGAATATCATTTTTTAGTGCTGTTCATCCATCAAAATATTTAATCGATTAACTATTTGAATTTAATCGATTAATCGAGTTTTGATCGAGTTGAAAAAATGTTTTAATGTACTATAATACACAATTATTGTTAAATTTAACTTGTGTTCGGTGATAAGCGTAAGTATTAAATGTTGTATATCTGTATATATTATATCGTTATATTAAAAAAGAACTATTTTAAATACTTACTAACATATTTATTATGAGGCATATAATTTGTGTCATTTTCTCCGGGAAATTTTGAGACAAACGTAAATAAAAAAAAAAGTGTGAAGACTCACCTAGTTAATACTGCTTCATCCATGATTTTAAACAAGTGAGTGCATTCACATGCTCCGAATTAAGTGCCTCTCTACATTTAGTAACAATGTTCCCTGCATCACTAAACATGAAAAAAAAAAAATAAAAAATAAAAAATTCTGTCAAGCGCTTCTCCGCGATCGTTCAATTAAAATCCAAACGTTTCACCGAGTTTACCTTTCAAATTCTCATAAGACATAATGGAGTTTACACTTTTCACAAACCACAGAAAACTGATTTTTTTTCTTTATCAAACTAAAAACACAACCGTCATATACAAACTCAGTACAGAAACTGCAACTGCAAAACTACAGCCGTCGAAACAGAAGACTGGCCCCTATTGTAATCGAATTACCAGGTTTTAGAAAGAGAAGTAGTTACGCTCTCATTTTCAAACTGCATAGACCTGACTATTTTATAAGGGATGAGGGAGACGAATCCCAGAAAATTACGTATTTTACATGCTAGGACGATGAGCTGACAACAAGGTGGAAGTTTTCTTGGAAAACCATAAAACTTAATAAAGATTTCGCATTGTGTTTGAACTTTCAATATAGGCAGACTAGGTCACTGTCCTCACATCTTCATCACTTTCTGAAGTATTTGTGCAAAGATTTTCCCGACGCTACCTGGTTTACAGTTAGAAAATTACAGTACTATTGTGCTTTTAAGTAAGCAATTTCCGAGAGAAAAATATTGTCGGAATTTTTAGTATGAGTTTGTATTAACAAAATAATAATTAATATCAACTACAACCGATTAATTTTAATCGACTCGATTAATCGATTAAATATTTTTGATCGATTAATCTTATAACAGAAATTGATCGATTTAAAACTGTACCTTTGTTAGTTAAGATATGTAAATTGGTATATACGAGGTGAGTAGAATTTATTCGTTGTCGTGGATTTATTATTTATTTTTAACATAAGTCCAGAAAGGTTTCTGTGCAGTGCTTATTTTGTTCCTTAATGGTAGTCTATATCTCGATGTTTATATACTAAGGGTCCCTTCAGACAAGGCTACATTAAGTGGAGCGTTAGTGGCGCTGCTGAATTTTTGTACATAAATTGACAGTCTTCCAGTCAACATGAACGTACAAAGAGAGATCCTTTTGCCAAATTTGCTCGTACGGAGAAAGAATAGACCTAGAAATAGAAGAAGAGTTTGAGTCCATCCATTAGTTTTGGAAAGACTGAATCGAGGACTATTCCATACCTTGTTTGATGATCTACATAATAATAATAATAATAATAATAATAATAATAATAATAATAATAGTAATAATAATAATAATTCTTTGTTTATACTGGCAGAGTTAAGACTATAGGGCGGCTTCTCTGACACTCTACCAGGTCACAAAGTATACAAGCAGTTAAAATTTAACAAAAAGTTAAAGAACAGAATACTAACATATTATAACAACAAAAATAATAATAGCATAATAAAATCGACGCTAAACAACATGAAAATAATACCATAATAGAAAAAAGAAAGTAAAATACATTGGAATATAGTAAAAGCAACTCATTTAGTACAAATGGTTAATATGGAAAACGTAAGGAAGAATATAACAAAATGGAATGTAATAAAATAATAATAAAAAGAAAAGAAATACGAAAATTAAATAAAATTCACAATAAAAAGGATATGATAATAAATTCATCGGCTGATAAAGAGAACAAAAAGGGGAAAGGAAGGAAAGAAATATATAGCCTATATTTTTACAAAACTATCGCAGAGAAAAGGGCTTATAACAGAAAGGAATCAGGACATCAGGACAATAAAAATATTAATTTAAAATAACACAAATGAGGAACGATATGGCATAATAGTAATATGCGTTACAAGAGCGGTATGTTGAAGTTTTGATGTTCGAGGAAAAGTTTGAAAAAGCGAAACGTAGTTGAGCTTTTTTAATTTCCGAGAATTGAAAGAAAACATACCGCTCGTGTATCGTACATTATTTTGTGCGAAGATCGTTTATTACATACCTGAAAGAGAAATTTCTAATTAGTTGCAATGAAATCTCCATCTTGGTTTCTGTTCAATGACGGCAAATTTGCAAAACAAAAATATCTATCTTCAACATTGTTGCTTTAAAACGTTTTCTGTGTTTACTATACTCCAGCAGGCCGTGATATACGTCTGTCTTTTTTTTTTCCTCCAGTCTATGATGAGTCTGGAATCTTGTTGATTTTTTCACGGCTTCCTTAATGTTACTTGCATCACGAATGCAGTAACTTTAGTGGAGTTGTAGAGTTTACTTAATTTTTGCAAATATTTAAAAAACAATAATTAACAGTGCAATTTAGGTGAAATGGCAGTGGTAAGTTTCCAATTTATAATTATTACGATATTGAACGTCTCTAAAAATAATATGTTAAAAGCCTAAAGCAGTAAAATCAATATGTCACTTAAGCGGTAAGAAGAGGGAAATTGTTATGTGTGTTAGGTTGGGAATACTGAATGTGGAATTTTAGACTTTCCGCGGATTGGTTTTGTGCGGAAACCAAGCAAATACGCACGATCTCGCACAAAACATATTTTTGTTTACTTTTAAGAATTAAAAATTAAAAATAAAAGGCATCAAACATGAAGCCAATCATAGCACTTATGAGTAATTCAAGCAGGTAACTTGTCTCGACCAGAACCCAGGTCCGCTCATTGCACGGTCGTACATGCTAACCGTTACTCCACTTGATGGACTTACCCATTTCTCACTGCAGGACAGTTTGTTTACAGATGATGTAAATCTAAATTCAGCTTGGTGCAGAATTGTGACGTGGAAATTTCGCATCTTCTTCCGTAGCACCATAGACAGCCAGTCTACGCGGATGTGGTTGGATCGCATGACGTCATTGTCTAGTAACATCTGATACTGAAACTTAAGCTCGTGCTCTATAACTTGGTGTACAATGTCTGTCAATTCAATTTCAACGCCTGGGGCCATTTTATTGAATCTGTTTTAAGATCTGGTTACTGTCATCCGATAGCTCTAAATATGACTGTACGTTTGAATAACATTGGCCACGGACTTTCCATTACGCCATGCGGTGAGAAGGAAAGCGTTTATTGATGTTTTGAATTTGAAATACCGTATTGACTGAAGAGAAACATTGAGTATGTTCATCTTCTTTCTCCTCCTTCTATTTGTTTCATTATTAGTCTACTAATATTACGGTTTATCACCACATTTGCATTTATTTATTTATTTATTTATTTATTTATTTATTTATTTATTTATTTATTTATTTATTTATTTATTTATTTATTTATTTATTATTTTGCTAATAATCGTAACATAAAATATAATATATATACAGAAAAACTTTAGCTCGGCCCTGAAAGAGCAGAACTCTTGCTTAGGGGCGGATTCCTGAATTGCAATAGTTCAGCGGTTCGCAATCTGTGGTCCGCGTACCTCCGCGAGTGATTTGAAAGATATCTGTAGAAACGAAGTACTGTTCTCCAACCAGGAGATCAACCGTGAAAGGAATGTGCTTACTATTGCGTTATCTAGTGGAGCGAAGTAGATAGAATGTTATGTTTTATTTAACGACGCTCGCAACTGCAGAGGTTATATCAGCGTCGCCCCGGATGTGCTGGAATTTTGTCCCGCAGGAGTTCTTTTACATGCCAGTAAATCTACTGACATGAGCCTGTCGCATTTAAGCACACTTATATTCCATCGACTTGGCCCGGGATCGAAACCGCAACCTTGGGCATAGAAGGCCAGCGCTATAGCAACTCGCCAACCAGGTCGACAAGTAGATAGATAATATTATCGTTATAACGTCAGTTTAAAAACCATGCGCTCTCCTGCATATGTTATTTCCTGTATGGAGAGATTAAAAGACCAGGAGATTAACAGTGATCTAATTTTGTAACTAGGGTAGTATAAATATGTGTGTAACAATGTTATTGTTTGTGCTGTGAGAGCGAGCCAATAGAGATACGAGTACCCACGTGTGTGACCTTATGGCATCAACATTCATTCACAGCATTACCCCGCTGCGTTTCATTCCGCAAAGACTTTCTCGTGGTTGGAGCATAGTAGTATGTTTTGAACTTTAAAAACTTTCGTGGCATTTGAAAGGTTTGGAACCACTAGATTAGTTTCCCGCCTCCCCCTTGACTTCCTTTTCAGTCTCAGTCTCTCTCCAACACTCTCGTCTTACTCTCTTCTCTCTTTTTATCATGTTTTTTTCTTTTTCTCTTGATCTTTACTGTTTTATTCCTATTCCCGATTCTCTTTTGTCCTTATTTCTTCCTCTGCCGCTATTCCTAATTTTCTCTTTTCCTTATTTCTTGTATTTATTAGTCCTAAATATCTTATGATGAGTTGCCAGACCTAACGCGTTGTAAGTATTTAATGGAATGCGTTCCACTGTATTTATTTTTATTTATTTTTTTTTTGTTTCTTATTTTTACTATCTAAATCGTGTTTATTTATCACTTAACGCCAATATGTATCCCATTGTGTTGTTTTTTTATTATTATTATTAATCTATTTTTTTGCGTAAATTTTATTCAGTTGTCGGTTTCTGGTTTAATTATGTAAATCCTATTTAATTGTAATCCAATACTAATATGTATACTAATGTGTTTATTTTTATTTCTACTGTGTACATTTTTTTATTGAATTATCGGCTTCTGTTTTTATGTGATTCGTATTTGATTCTAACAACATTAATATGTATTCCACTATGTTTATTTTTATTTTATGAGGTAAATTTTATGTAACTACATCTTTTGATCTCATTATGTACCTAAATTGTATCAGTATGTAATTACTTAATTCCGATCCAGTTTTATGTTCAACTGTGTAAGGAAGTTTTATTCCTGGTTGAGTGTAAGACAAGGCCTTACGGCCTTAACTCTGTCAGGTTAAATAAAGACATTATTATTATTATTATTATTATTATTATTATTTATCTCCCCGAAAAGATAAAGTATATGATTATGTCTTGTGACCAGAATATTGTACGGAATGTAAATATAAAAATTGGAGATTTATCCTTCGGAGAGGTGGAAAAATTCAAATGTCTTGGAGCAACAGTAACAAATATAAGTGACAATCGGGAGGAAATTAAGCGCAGAATAAATGTGGGAAATGCCTGTTATTATTCGGTTGAGAAGCTTTTGTCATCTAGTCTGCTATAAAAAAATTTGAAAGTTAGATTTTATAAAACAGTTATATTACCGGTTGTTCTTTATGGTTGTGAAACTTGGACTCTCACTTTGAGAGAGGAACTGAAATTAAGGGTGTTTGAGAATAAGGATCTTAGGAAATATTTGGGGCTAAGAGAGATGAAGTTACAGGAGAATGGAGAAAGTTAACATTGTACGCATTGTATTATTCACCTGACATAATTAGAAACATTAAATGCAGACGTTTGAGATGGACAGGGCATGTAGCACGTATGGGTGAATCCAGAAATGCATATAGAGTGTTAGTTTGGAGGCCGGAGGGAAAAAGACCTTTGGGGAGGCCGAGACGTAGATGGGAGGATAATATTAAAATGGATTTGAGGGAGGTGGGATATGATGATAGAGACTGGATTAATCTTACACAGGATAGGGACCAATGGCGAGCTTATGTGAGGGCGACAATGAACCTCCGGCTTCCTTAAAAGCCGGTAAGTAAGTAAGTAAGTAAATTTATCTCCCTCTCTGTCTAATTTTCGTTCTCCTTCATCTACATCTGATCAGTCCTTTTCCCCATTCTGTAACTTCTTAAGAACTGATACGGCAAAGTGGCCTAGATTTATTTATTATCTGTATTTTATGTCATTTTATTTATTTATTTATTTATTTTGGCTGAATCGTATGCATTGACACTTTAAATTTAAAATTGCAAAATATCAGCGTTCAACTCCATGATATGACAAATGTCTCGTTTCCGGTGGGGAATATGTTGAGAAATAGCTTAAAAATTGCTGTGACTGTTCCAATAAATTGTTCCGATGAAATTTCGTTTTCTTTCCGTCAACGGCCCATGGCGAACTTATTTTTACGGCTCTCGTAATTGCTATCTAGTGGCCAAAATTTGTATAAGCACTTCTTTTTGACATTAACATGGTGAAAGAAAAAAAAAGATTAACTTTTTTATCTGACCTCATCAGAATGTTTGCTTTTGAGTGTACAAAAACATTGAAAATTTAACGTTGTCAAGGTAGGAAGTATCCGGTATCCTTAGTTACCTGCGTCATTCCATACAATATTTTAAGAATATGACATTGATGTCATGAATATTTTTGGCTTTTAATATAATAATATTACTATGAAAATAAATGAAACTGCCAACTATGATTGCCATATCATTAATATTTTAGTCATACGGATGACTGAAAAATGGGTGGCAGTTACATGTTATTCATAATTTAAAATATTCCAGACACCCTATATGAAGTGTCATCGAAACTAAACAGACACCATTGTAAACCTGAATAACCATATTTTAATACCTTAAGGACTAATCAGAATAATATGAAGAGGTGCTCATAAAAACATCTCATTGAAAAAAAAGAAATAGTTATATTCGTATGCAACAATTTAAATTCGTGCGAATTTCATTCGTATTAAAGAAAATCTTATTTTTAATTTATCTCCCAAGTTTTATGACGTTATTTAAAAACACTTATGAATAATTAAATTAATAAAATTATTAATTTTTGTTCCGACGGTTGAAAATCGCTTGCTATGTGTGGCGGTCGCAGCGTTCGCGAGATTTCATAACGATGAGTAATCTCAAACGTCCATCTCCCTGACCTTGATCGCGCAATATTCTGTACGACGGGAGAGCCTACCTGCTGAGCTCCTTTGTTCCGGTGAGTTATTTTTATTAAAACTGAGATGATATTTGAGTCAACATTCTGAAATTTTCACAGTGGAATCAATATACGCTAAAGAATTGAACACACATTTTTTTCGTCTGTAAAAATGAATTGCATTTTGTGTTCTATTTTTTTTTATTATTTTATGGTGGGTAACTATTTAAAAAAATAGATATTTCTATCAGTTTGAGGGCATTTATAAAGTAGGCACTCCTTTTTCGAATTGCATTGAAATCACTTTTCCATCTTCCTTTATAGTCTGACCATCGAATCTATGCCCCTTCAGCGCTGTCGTCGTTCGTGGAAAAGTTAACGCCTCTACTCACCCCATTCCACCCGTTTCTCTCCTACTACGTCAAACAATAGGCCACGAACCTTACCGAATAATAATGTAAGGTTAATTATTACTTATTCATAATTTAATATAAGTAGGTCTAATGACGCTGACTGACTTACGATTGTTTCCAGATAATTATATTATTACAGTGGATATTTATTGTTAAATGGAAGGTATGCGAAGGGAATCTATTTCGTTTTTAAAGAGAAGTATTTTCGTCATAAATATATATATCTCCTTCACCTCATTATCTTAAGGTAGAAACACATTATTGCCACGGCACGGCACGAAATGTGATTTCCTGTGGTGTCACGTTCTGCATTCAATGTGTGGTATTCGTTTTCTCCATTTATTTACGTTGCTTAGAATCACACTATTCCCACGCCACGGACGCCACGTCCTCTCCTGTGCAGCACTCGTGCCATCACGTTAAGATTTTCTGTCGCACCGGACATTGTCGGACGGTGGAGAGCACGTGCAGATTCATTATGGAGGAATATATCATTGAAAAAGTAAGGCAATATGAATTTATGTATAATTTTAAGTCATCCAATTACAGAGACTTAAACATGAGAAAAGAAGCTTGGGAGGAAATAGGAAGAGAGATGAATATAAGCGGTGAGTACTGTATGTTAACTTATTTCCAAGAGCTATTCCATCTCAAATCGACCGAAATATAGAGAGAATTGACCTTAAAATTTCTAAATACAATGAAACTTTTTTGTACGTAGAGAACAGTGATACAATGAGTATAAAAATGAGAGGTTTTTTACTGATCGATTTCATATGGAATAGCCCATAAGTAAATCATCAATTCAACTTAACCTCATTATTACTACTATTTTATTATTATTATTATTATTATTATTATTATTATTATTATTATTATTATTATTATTATTATTATTATTTTAGGAGGTACATCAGTGTAGATGCGACCATACACATAAAAGTGCATATTAACAATGACTACAACAGCTGTACTGTAGACATTAATCTTAATTTTGCGATCTACCTCGACGAACAACATTTAATTGCCAAGGCATTGAGCCTAGAGAATTAAAATATTCCTTCAAGGTTTCTCGCACTTGAAAAGACTCGCGTGTATTGTTTCTTCTCAAGTAGTCTAGGTTTCTTAGGGCACAGGTTGGTAGTGAAAGTGCTTGCACATCAGGCTCAAACATATTGTCTTTACATAGCATATTTTGCAGGCAGCATGACGCAAGTACAATTCTATCGACCATGTTCGGTTGTACCTCCATATATCTTCGAAAAATTCTCCAACGAGCAGTCAAAATTCCGAATGCATTCTCGACCACATTTCTCGCTAGGGAAAGTCTATAGTTGAAAATCGTTTTTGTTTCGTCTCATCTAAATGGTGCCTGCCATATGGACGCAGAAGATATTTTTTTAGTGGAAATGCTTCATCCCCAACAATTATGTGTGGTTGTGGCTCCCCATTTTCAACTAATGGCGCATTTTGTGGTACATTTAAAGTATTAGATTCCAGTTTTTTCCCAAAGCGTGAATTAGCAAAAGCACGCCCATCACTGTTTCTACCGTAAGAGCCTACATCAATTGTAATAAATTTATAATCCGCATCAACCAGAGCATTTTCGATGTCTTCTTCAAACTCTGAAGAACTACTGGAACTACTAACCCATTCACCTTCCATCTCTGCTACAGAAAGCTACTGAATAAAATAGCGACTGCACAGATTGTAAGTTTAGTGTGAAGTGACATGGCGTGGCGATATTGTGCACACAACGCGACACAGCACGTGCCTTCCAACTTATATGATCTCACAGGAGAACACATGCCATGGCAATAATGTGTTTCCGGCTTTATTCCTTCCTGTTTGCAGTACACGGTGGCTTATTTTCTTGAACTGTGCGATATTTTGCATTGTCCATCACCACAATGCAGTTGGGAGGTAAATTTCTTATCAGTTTCTCCAGGAGCCACTTCTGAAAGTTGGTGCTGTTCATCTCGTCGTGATAATCACCCGTTTTACTTTTTGACTTGAAAATAAGTAGCGCGCCATCAACAAAACCTTCGCTGCCTCCAGCATGAATGATTATCAGCCGTTCGCCAGGACTGTCGTAAGACGTAACGCCAGAAACATCATCGCTTTGCCAGCATTTTTTAACAGTATAATGTGGATGTATCCATGTTTCGTCTAAATACACAATATACTTTCCTTCTCTGCGAAATTTCGCAATTTTTCTTAAATAACTGGCCCTCCATGCTACAATATCATTTCTTTCAATCAAAATACATCTTGTATTTCTATATTTTTAAAATCTAAATCCCATGTCTCGAATCACTTTCCGTAGCGTTTCTCTCCCTCCTTGGAAATTTACTGCTTCTCTTGCAACCTTCAATAATTTCTCCAATGTCGGAACTTCTTTCTGCATCGTATAAAATTCTTGTATCTTTCTTCTTAAAATACATCTGTCCATATCATCTACGATAAGGTTCCCTTGGTCTGTTCTGCCCTGGTGGCTCTAGCTTTTCATCTCCTGCACAGACTCCCTCTCTCCTGATTTTCTTTATTAGGAGTTCTGACCTGCCTATATAAATTACATAAAGAAGTTGTATTATTAGTATTAGTTAAGTAAGTAATTTTAATACGTAATCAATTGAAATAAAATAAGCCCCACCTGTCATCGCGGCTGCTCTTTTCGTTGCCCGATTTATAGGAAACAGATATTGACCTGTTTGTTTCTCTTCATCGCAAAATGCTATTACTTGCTTAATAATATTTGTTTCACCACTCCGTGCTACAGTATTCATGCTGAGTTGACAACACTGGACTGCAAGTGCAAATAAACTGTCCCGCAAGAAGGCTCAAAATTGTGAGTAGTGGGGGAGAGAAAGAGAGTGGGATAGAAAAGAGAGAAATAGGAATACAGGGAGAGAAATGAATTACCGAGGCTGAAAAGGAATTAAGGTTCAGTTCGCATATCTTACGGGGGCACAGATCGGATGGTCGGACTGTACATAGTAAGAAAACTTCAATGAATGAAGCCGTGTTCTTTGCTAAACCAATATTTTAAATGTTGATTGCTGCCAAACTATGAAGAATAGAAATATAATATTGCGTGAAATTCATATTTACAACATACAAAATAACCTACTACAATGTTTTTAACAATTGAGACGTCATGGTTCAAAAACATACTTTTTTTTTTTTTTGCATGGAATGACCCACTTGTAAGTTTAGTACAGAGACATCATTTTATTTTTACTAACATTTCTGATATTAACCTGGCTATATCTTTGAATCAACGGTTGCTATCCCCTTCCACGACTGGAGTTCGATGGCGTAATATACAAACAAATCACTTTACTAGGTATAGGAGGGAACAAAGGTAATTCATCCATTTACGTAAACTATGAAATATCATGCTTTTGAGTTTGATAATTTTCATTAGGTTTTTGTTTGATCAGAATACAGTACAGTATTAACAATGAGTGTTTTTACTCACGAACTGAGCTGTCCATGTGGACGTATTCATTATGCAGTGTATATTATACTGTCTATAGCACATTAGCGTACACTATAGAGAATGAAGTTAAATTGAAAAATAATCATAATATGGATATTTAAACACATTTTTCAAAATGGTGGCGGTTCATTTCGATACAGGCTTCAGTTCTAATGTATGTAATTCCAATTACCAGTTTCGTCCTTCGTACTAGTAACTCATGTTGAAATAATTCTGTGCCTACTCTGTAAAAGAGTACCTTACGTACTGTAAATTCAATCTTCTCTTCTGCTCGATCCGAAAAGATAAAATTACTCAGACATACTACCTACTGTCCGTCCAAGTGGTTACGTCGCAGGGTCGTAGAAAGGATGGAAATCACGTGACAGTTAATTACTTAACGAGGCCCTTTTATTTAAGTTATTTTAAACAGTTGTATGGCTATAATATTACGTAGATGTCCAATTCCTAACAGAAATTAATGTTCTCAGAAAAGAGCTAAGACAGCCCAGCCACTTGCCTTTATAGAGAGGGAAAACCGCAATGCGACGTAGGCAAATGGACGACAGTACCTGTGCGAAAATGATGCAATATTGAAAGCTCTTTCGTCATTGGAAAACGCGAACATATTTTTGGAACGTACTGTGACGGTAAGGCTAGTATAATTTCTTGTTTCGGGTATGATCGTATGTCCTCGTCAAGCCTTCGTGAAGAAACAAATGAACCACATCCATTATTGGCGGCTTAATTTGTTTACTATTGAAAGTTATTGTTGAAATAGTAGGCCGACATATACAAAAATCACAATGTAATATGAACGAAGAAAAATTAATAAATCTTGTGTAGAATTATTCTCTTGTATGACAAAACACAAAACATAAAAGTACTGTTCGGCTCGATTCCACTAGATGTGAGCGGCAGCAGACTTTTCGTTTCGATTCGGTTCGATTCCGCTAAGTGGGAGCGGGCCTTTATACAACAAATTGTACTTTCATTCATTCAATCACGAATTAATGAATGGTTAGTTTTGAGTTACTGTGTGTATAAAGATCCGTTATAGAGCCATTGTACGGTCAACTTCTTCAAACTAATGTAGTTTAATACTTATATCAATAATAATAATAATAATAATAATAATAATAATAATAATAATAATAATAATAATTACAGAAGACTTTCAAACAGTGAACAAAAACACTTGTGCATGTTAAGAAAGAATGCAGTTAGCGTTAGCATTCAGGGGAGAATTGGCAACATTTATGTTTACATCAGAAAGCGGAAACAGAGATTACCCCATCCCCCGAGTGAACAGAAAAGGTTGGGGGGACCGTCTTACTTCAAAAGACAACCTCTCAGCGTGCGGTAGCCTCTGTCTTTAACAGTGTTGCCAGGTCTCCGGAAATTTCCGGAAATCTTCGGAATTTTTTAACTTCCCGGAAAAATAGGAAATAAAGTTGTAATCTCCGGATTTTTTAATGTAGCAAATTATTTATTTTTTTAGAAAAACCAAACTCTGTCATACATTAAAACTGTTAGTTGAACATTATATAGTTAAAGTTTTGTTAATATTTTATAACTTGACTACTAATGCTTCCCTAAATATAAAATATGTAACGCATAAAAACGAACATATTTGGTCTGGAGAAACATCTATGAGAGGAAGGTGGTGACTACTAATCAAATTGGCTAGTAGAAAAATTAAAGTAGAAATCTTTTTATTATAGCTTCATGTATTGTAATAGTTAGAAGGTTATATATAATAACATTTTATGTGATTTTCGAAAATGCCTCCGGAAACTGTGGCCAAATCTCCGGATTTTTTTCATTACGACATCCGGAAATATTTTTTCAAGATCTGACAACACTGGTCTTTAACTGGGGACGCAAAGAACGAACCTACTATATGACTGTATATGCGGTCTTGGATCTGTGTGGAGGACGGTTGAACTTCATTAGTAAAAGGGGCGGGAGTGAAGTACATTAAAAAACTCAGGTACAATAAAAATTGAAGTAAAAATAAAATGATGTCCCTGTAGATATGAACAATAGACTTATTTTTCAGCGAACTTTCAACTCTTGAGTCTGTTTCATTGGTCAGATCACTTCCCTTCTCGTGAGTGTTATTGCAGCGGGTCACATGTTGCCCGTGGTGCGGTGCCGCCCCTGTCCTTTGTCTCGCGGCTAGCCATAAACTCGCCCTCATCCCCACCGCACATCACTCATCACCTCACGTTGCGGCGGTCATTAGGGAGTTCCTCACCGCAGTGTCTCGCTCGGCTCCGGGAGTCCTGCCCTCCCTCAGCAGTCGCTGTTTTGACCTCTTCTTAAATTCCAACTCAAAACTGAATCAATATTTTGTAGGATGAAAGAGTAATGGGACGGAGAAAAATTCTCTCCGGCACCGGGATTTGAACCCGGGTTTAGAGCTCTACGTGCTGATGCTTTATCCACTAATTTACAATTCATTTTTATGTATCAATATGCCTGGTAAATTATTAATAAGTATTTAATGAATTTCAATCTTAAGGCATATAAACTTGCAAATGTTTATTTGCTATTTAATAACAATATAGAACGTTTTCGCCGTTTAGGGCATCTTCAGATATAACAAAACATATTATCTGGACCTATAATAACATATTATGCAAATAACAAGGAAAATAGAGAACAATATATGTGATACATGAAATTCATGAGCTTTATGTAGATATAACATGATACAGGATGAATATTGAGATAATCTTTGAATTTGAACTTAGACTGGACGAATATTTTATTTTATACATATAGCTCATGTTACAATTAATATACAAAGTTTAAAATTTGTCAATGATGTTAATTTTAAAATTTACAATGATGATAATAAAATATTTAAAGTACTCATGGCTGAAAGTTGTCGTAAGTTACAAGATAGTATGCGTAGTTAATGTTCTTGTGTTTTGTAATTATTTCGCTTAGAGAGGCCGTTGAATGAATGTTGTTTGACGTTGATGACTATTTTACAATTGATATACAGTGATTAAATTAGTCAATGTTAAAATTTAAATTTTATAATGAAGATAATAAAATATTTAGAGTAATCATGGCTGAGAATTGTCGTAAGTTCAAGATAGTTTTCGTAGTTGATGTTGTGTGTTTTGTAATTGTTTCACTTGGAGGTCATTGACTTTGAAATGGCTACTCTGATGGAGTCTGTTTCATTGGTCAGATCACTTTCCTTCTCCCTCCAACACATCAACACCAGTACATACAAATTTATAGAACTTCTTCATTTATATACTTCATAAACCTGAGAACACGTAACAGGATGTCATCACATCAGAGTAGTAATTGTAACATGAGCTATATGTATAAAATAAAATATTCGTCCAGTCTAAGTTCAAATTCAAAGATTATCTCAATATTCATCCTGTATCATGTTATATCTACATAAAGCTCACGAATTTCATGTATCACATATATTGTTCTCTATTTTCCTTGTTATTTGCATAATATGTCATTATAGGTCCAGATAATATGTTTTGTTATATCTGAAGATGCCCTAAACGGCGAAAACGTTCTATATTGTTATTAAATAGCAAATAAACATTTGCAAGTTTATATGCCTTAAGATTGAAATTCATTAAATACTTATTAATAATTTATCCACTAAGCCACACCGGATACCCATCTCGGTGTCGGACAGAATCGTCTCAGATTAAGTTCCAACTCTTGGCCGCCCTCTGCACTACGTCATATATGTCTATGAATGTAGGACCGAAGTCCACACATGTGCTGAGGTGCATGGAAATATCATATGTACTTCGGTACATTAAAATAATATATATGATATGCGTAAATCACTTCGTGATTTAAGACGGCGCTTATTCCGTCCGATCCCGGCCAACTAGTCACTCATAACGAGTGCACCTCAGCACATGTGTGGACTTCAGTCCTACATTCATAGCCATCTATGACGTAGTGCAGATGGCGGCCACTAGAGGGAACCCAAGAGTTGGAACTTAAACTGAGACGATTCTGTCCGACACCGAGATGTGTATCTGGTGTGGCTTAGTGGATAAAGCATCAGCACGTAGAGTTGAAAATCCGGGTTCAAATTCCGGTGCCGGAGAGAATTTTTCTCCGTTCCATTACACTTTCATCGTATGATGACGCAGAATATCTGCATGGAAATATCATATGTACTTCGGTACATTAAAATAATATAATCTACAATATTTTGTATTCTTGTGTTGTGTCGTGCACCTCTCTATTGACCCCACGGTATGAGAAATTCTCAGTTCTAGTGCGGCATATGTTGAAAAATAGCACAACAATTGCTGTAGCTGTTCCAATAAATCTTTCCACGAAATTGTGTTTCTTCTGTAAACGGCCCTAGGGAAAATCACTTTCTGGGCTGCCTCGTAATTGCGGTGGAGTGGCCAAAATTTTTACAAGCACTTGTTTTGATATTATTAACATGGTGAAAGAAACAGTGCGTTTTAGGCGTAATAGATCGACTATTGATCAGATTTTTTGTATTCGACAGATATTGGAGAAAAAGTGGGAGTATAGGGTAGAGTACATCGTTATTCATAGATTTCATATGACTCGGTTAAGAGAGAAGTTTTGTATAACATTCTTATTGTTTGACATTCCCAAGAAACTAGTTCGATTAATTAAAATGTGTCTCAGTGGAACTTACAGCAGAGTCCATATAGGCCAGCTTCTGTCTGATGCTTTTCCAATTCACTGCGGACTAAAGCAGGGAGATGCACTATCACCTTTACTTTTTAACTTCGCTCTAGAATATGCCATTAGGAAAGTTCAGGATAATAGACAGGGTTTGGAATTGAACAGGTTACATTATCATCTTGTCTATGGGGATGACGTGAATATGTTAGGAGAAAATCCACAAACGATTAGGAAAAACACAGAAATTTTACTTGAAGCAAGTAAAGAGATAGGTTTGGAAGTAAATCCCGAAAAGACAAAGTATATGAATATTATAAGAAATGAAAATAAAAAAATTGGAGATTTAACCTTCGAAGAGGTGGAAAAATTAAAATATCTTGGAGATACAGTAACAAATATAAATGACACTCGGGAGGAAATTAAACGCAGAATAAATATGGGAAATGCGTGTTATTATTCGGTTGTCATCTAGTCTGCTGTCAAAAAATCTGAAAGTTAGAATTTATAAAACATTTATATTACCGGTTGTTTTGTATGGTTGTGAAACCTGGACTCTCACTTTGAGAGAGGAACATAGGTTAAGGGTGTTTGGGAATAAGGTTCTTAGGAAAATATTTGGGGCTAAGAGAGATGAAGTTACAGGAGAATGGAGAAAATTACATAACGCAGGACTGCATGCATTGTTTTCTTCACCTGACATAATTAGGAACACTAAATCCAGACTTTTGAGATGGGCAGGACATATAGCACGTATGGGGCGAGTCCAGAAATGCATATAGAGTGAAGGAGAAAAAGACTTTTGGGGAGGCCGAGACGTAGATGGGAGGATAATATTAAAGTGGATTTCAGGGAGGTGGGATATGATGATAGGGACTGGATTAATCTTGCACAGGATAGGGACCGATTGCGGGCTTATGTGAGGGCGGCAATGATCCTCCTGGTTCCTTAAAAGCCATTTGTAAGTAAGTTGAAAGTAAAAAGTGATATTTTTACCTGCCCCCATGAGAATGATTGCTTGAGAGGTTCGCCACTGCTGTATTGCCCGTTGAAAACGCCGTCAGTTAAGAGGTTGCTGAACTGGCATGTGGTGGATATGTACACGGCATCGAAGCCTACATTATTAAGGACGAGACGCCTAACCATATGTGCAATATTGCAATTGCAGAAGTGTGGAGTCACTTCATCCAGTGTATAAACTTAGCTGAAACTACTCGAGAAGGTCTTGTTTCCTGTTTATATTCAAAACTGTCGGAAATGTCACGTGCTTAACTGCTCGAAAATAGAACGAAATGTACACAGCCTGTCCGTAGCGTACCCGTAGAGGCAAGAATATATCCCAGATTACAAGATTGATTGAGATATGCCGCCTTACACTCTTACAAATGACTTCATACCTTCCCTTACACCCAAACAGGTTTTTCCGCACTTAAATCATAACACCTGACGTCGGCTGTCTCGTGTGCCGTGTGCTGCTGAAATATCTCTCCGCCTCTAGACACAATTACTTACGTCCCATGGTTAAAGCACACGTGAGCTTTAGGCCCTACATTTGATAGACAATGTTTTTTTGAGATACGTATTTCAGTCTATTCAGCTTTACAAATGTATAAATAGAAACGAAACTAAAGTAATGTGTGAGGTAACAAACTCAGTTGTTATACGCTTTTTAACGATGTAAAAAGTGTCAAGTTGAAATTTATAGTTCGGTAACTATGGAAACACTAACGCCAGTTAGAATTTACGACAAGAATATCGGGTGCTCCAAAAGTCTAGATCCATTTGGTAATGCATTAAGAAGTGATAGTTTTCTAATGTTAAAATGAAAAATTCACTTTAACAAAGTTTAGTTCCAGGAATTTGAAATGTAGTTGGAGCAAATTTCAGGCAAAAACTTACTTACTTACAAATGTCTTAAGAAACCCGCAGGTTCAATACCGCCCTCACATAAGCCCGCCATCGGTCCCTATCCTGTGGAAGATTAATCCAGTCTCTATCATCATATCCCACCTTCCTGAAATCCATTTTTATATTATCCTCCCATCTAAGTTTCGGCCTCCCCAAAAGGTCTTCCTCCCTCTGGCCTCCCAACTAACACTCTATATGCATTTCTGGATTCGACCATACGTGCTACATGCCCTGCCCATCTCAAACGTCTGGATTTAATGTTCATAATTATGTCAGGTGAAGAATACAATGCATGCAGTTCTGCGTTGTGTAATTTTCTTCATTCTCCTGTAACTTCATCATGCTCCAAGATATTTGAATGGCAAACACTACCCTTCTAAAAACTGGACTGGAGAGAGATGCTTTTTTTCTGTCAGACATCACAATGTAAAGGTGAAAACGGTTAGGAATATACTTCCTGTGGAGTATATTTAAATTATGAAAAATCTGATTCACTCACAGTACAGTTTCCTGTAGGCTAACTCACAGTACTCTGTCAGAATTATTTAATAAAAAAATTATTTTGAAGTGCAGTCTATGTTAAGGAGACAATATAATTTATTACTAATAAATTATAAAATGAAATGCAAGGAAAAAAATCATACAATTTATATTGTTTAAAAAAGTACATAATGCCCGGCTTAGTATAAAGTTGCCGGTGATGTTGTGTAACTCAGGTGGAGAAACCAAATTTTAAAAGATTTTACTTATGTCATGATATAATATGAAGAAATATTGATCTTTTAACCAAGGTTGCGGGTTCGATCCCGGGCCAGGTCATTGGCATTTAAGTATGCCTAAATGCGACAGGCTCATGTCAGTAGATTTACTGGCATGTAAAAGAAATCCTGCGGGACAAAATTCCGGCACATCCGGCGACGCTGATATAACCTCTGCAGTTGCGAGCGTCGTTAAATAAAACATGATATTATTATTATTGATCTTTTAAAGTCACTGAAATTTTAATTAAAATTCAAGCAGCAATTGGTGATATCTTGAAGCTCAGTTTCGAAAGAAAAACAGTTTCCCACCAAAATATCATTGTAAATAGAAAGTACACAGTGATGGCAATGGTTAAAATAAAAATCCCACCTTATCTCGTAACTTTGAAACCTTGATGAAATGTTCATTCCCCACGGAATGATCCTAATCCATATGTCACAACTTATAAACTGAGAAAACGTTTTTTGATCTCCGATTTTAAATATAGGCCTATTATTTCAGATGCAGAAGAGTAATTCTGTGACTTTGTCGATTTTTGTTTCATAGATTGAATTTTCTTCTGAGATTTTGTCTTCCGACAGAGTGTTGCTAATTTTCTTCCGAGATTTTCCCTTCTGACAGAGTTTTGCTACAATCATCCAGGATATCTTTTATTTACTCGGTTTCCAGTTGCCTCCATATTTTGTACTTTTATGCTCGACCATGCCGAAATGTAGTAATTATACACCTGGTAGCTGTCCTTTAATGCATGTCATTAAAGTACACATACTCATTAAATTACAGGTGTTTTCAGCCAATGACAACTCAGCTTACAGGTGTTCAGCCAATAACAAGTCAGCTTTGTACCGTTATAAAACCGTAAGTATCGATTATTCTCGGATATGCAATCGAAAGAGAATTAGCGAAAAGTCACGGAGGCTGGAAATCCAATACTGTCGCAGAAGGTTATGTTCTGTTACTATAATAATTAGCGTTAATTGTAAATAATATTCAAATAAATTCAATTTGTCATCTCGTTTTTCAGTGTCGAATTCAATAATCAAGGTTAGCTATATCAAGTTTAACGGGATTACATCAAGGTCAATGACATTATTGTTCCTCGGAAAAAATCAATACTTTCGCGTCTGCGCACATCACACAATTCACGACCTAGAACAAGGTCACTTCCGATCTTGTCAGATACAAATAAAATGTATACATCTGAATAATTTCAAGTTAGAAATATGGTCGAGCATAAAAAGTCGTATGAAACTCGCCTATAATGGTAATTAAGAAGCTCGTATGAAAATTATGAAACTCGCTTGCGCTCGTTTCATAAACATCCATACTCGCTTCTTAATTACTATCATTATAGGCTCGTTGCATAATGGACTATTATCGTACGGGTCTGTTGTACGGGTTGTAATTATACGGACTTAGTTTTAGGTCATTGTTATTTATTTATTTCTCCTAATTGTGTCATTGTCACAGATCCCTATTTCAATTCTTCTACCACCTTTTCTCTGACTTTTTTCTCAATATTTCCACAGCTAGATTAGGCCTACTCTGTAACTGAATATTTAAGCGTCTTCTCCTGTAGGATAACTTTGTTATTTACATCGAAGAAGTTCTACTGAACTGACAGTTCCTGGCCCACACACAAGCTGTAACGTGTTCCTCTGAAATCGAGACACTGTCTCACGCAGTCGAGTGTTTGTAATAGTACTGAAACTTCAATTTATTGTCTTGAACACTATCTAGTGAGATTTTGTTTTTGTGTATTGGTAGGCCTGGGCGGTCCACTTTAAAGTAGTATCGCGCGCTGCATTAACGACGCTATTACTCATTCATCAGGTTTGCTTAGCTACCCATTTTAGTACACTAATTTGCTAGCAGACTAATGGACATGGTGCTAATGGCGCTTTGATGCAGAATTGCTAATCCAGGGGATCAGGAAGTTTTGAGAGCCCGCCCGCCTTGTTTGTTGTGATATAAGACGGATTGTGCGATTTAAATTCCAGCACCTGAAAACAGATTCATGAAATCTGTAAATGTGATGTAGTTAAGGAGGATAGAAGCACATGTAGCTAGCCGTTGTCTTATAGGAAAGTGGAATTTCATGTACCCCCTTGGTGGATGCTGGATGGGCTACTTGAACTCCCTCCTTGTTGAAGTGGTAGTTGATTCACGTGATCAATATGCCTTTGAATCGAAGGAAAATCTGTCCAGCTTTTAAGGAAAGAATAAGAGGTATAAGCCTAGGTTTAGGAGAAGAAGCAGAATATAATTAGGATAATAAGGAGATGAAAATTAGGACTAGAAGAAGATGAAAATTAGAATAAGAAATAGATGGAAATTAGGGCAAAAAGCGGATAAAAATTACGACAAGGAGCGGATGAAGATTGGTACAAGGAGGGGATGAAAATTAGAACAAGAAATGGATGAAAATTAGGACAAAGAGCAGACGAAAATTAGAACAAAAAAAGATGAAAATTAGGACAAGATAAAGATGAAAATTAGAACAAGAAATAGATGAAAATTAGGACAAGAAGCGGATGAAAATTAGGACAAGAAGAAGATGAAAATTAGAATAAGAAATGGATGGAAATTAGGGCAAAAAGCGGATAAAAATTACGACAAGGAGCAGATGAAGATTGGGACAAGGAGGGGATGAAAATTAGAACAAGAAATGGATGAAAATTAGGACAAAGAGCAGACGAAAATTAGAATAAAAATAGATGAAAATTAGGACAAGAAATAGATGAAAATTAGAACAAGAAATAGATGAAAATTAGAACAAGAAATAGATGAAAACTAGTACAAGAAATAGATAAAAATTAGGACAAGAAATAGATAAAAATTAGGACAAGAAATAGATGAAAATTAGGACAAGAAATAGACGAATATTAGGACAAGATAAAGATGAAAATTATAACAAGAAATAGATGAAAATTAGGACAAGAAACAGATGAAAATTAGAACAAGAAATAGATGAAAATTAGGACAAGAAACAGATGAAAATTAGGACAAGATAAAGATGAAAATTAGGACAAGATAAAGATGAAAATTAGAACAAGAAATAGATGAAAATTAGGACAAGATAAAGATGAAAATTAGAACAAGAAATAGATGAAAATTAGGACAAGAAATAGATGAAAATTAGAACAAGAAATAGATGAAAATTAGGACAAGAAATAGATGAAAATTAGGACAAGATAAAGATGAAAATTAGGACAAGATAAAGATAAAAATTAGAACAAGAAATAGATGAAAATTAGGACAAGAAGTACAAGAAAATTAGAACAAGAAATAGACGGAAATTAGGACAAGAAACATATGAAAATTAGAACAAAGAGCAGACGCAAATTAGAACAAGAAATAGATGAAAATTAGGACAAGATAATGATGAAAATTAGAACAAGAAATAGATGAAAATTAGGACAAGATAATGATGAAAATTAGAACAAGAAATAGATGAAAATTAGGACAAGAAATAGATGAAAATTAGAATAAGAAATAGGTGGAAATAGGGCAAGAAGCAGTTGAAGATTGGGGCAAGGAGCAGACGAAGATTAGGAGAAGAATGAGATGAAAATAGAAAATGAAGACAGAAGTTAGAAAATACTGGTAATTAGGAGACTGAAAATTTCTAGAGAAATTGTATAAATGGGCGGAAAATAATAATAAGAGAGAATTATATAAAAAAACAATAGATTGAAAAGAAACATAGTGATCTTTGGGAAGGTGAGAAGAGAAATGTCGAAGAATGGGAAGGGGAATAAAAGAGAAAACGAAAGTATGGGAAAGGAAAACGAAAAGTTTAGAAAATAATTCGTACAGTATCAGATGACATTCCTTTATGTAAAGCTCGTCTGTTAATAATCAAATAATAATTGGTATTATAAAAATTGTATTTATATTAGTGAAGTTAGTTTTGTTCACCTAGCGGGGATAACTTGCAGCAATTGACTTAGGTAAGGTTGTGGTGAAGATACATTTTACATTTCGACTGCTGTTGAAAAACTATCCCATAAAAGTAGAGAGTGTAAAGTACTTTAAAAGCGTTGAATGTCATACTCTTTAATGACTATATTTATCTATGGAGTATGGCTCGCATTTACATACTTGTCTTTTGTGTGGTTAGCCGCATACGTGCATATTGCTTGACGTACTCACCCCCACGGTGACAAAAAATAAACTTCATTGGACAACTAATTGAAGGGCGCTCACAGAAAAGGCTCGGTAATGACGCTGGAATACGACTCTCTAAAGTGGCGGGTACAATTACGAGGTCGGCGAGTGAAATGACAGTACTTACACATCGATATACAATGCAAGAATCGACCGTAATGGCCTGGGCACTGTGCACAACCCCACGTTATCCAGACATTATCGCTCTTACAGCTGCGACTCTTGTTTGGTTTGTGCTCTGCAGAGTTTGTGCACTTGCCATGCAGTGAGATAAACTTTAACTCCCATCGAACTTGTGTGGGCTTAATAATTATTTCACAGGACGAAGCAAGATGAAATAATGACGCAGATGCAACTAGAGACTGCTTTTGGGCGTAGATTCGAAGCCTGCTTAGACCCATTACTTTGTTCGTTTCTATTTTCGAAATTTTCTTCAAGTGTAACAAAAATTTCAGGTAATATCATGACAATTACTAGATCTCATCTCGTCATTACCAATTCTAAAGACGCTATATAACCTTTAAAGTTAATGGAACCTCGTTAAGTCAATTGAAAAATGATTTGGATGTGTTAGTGGCGAAATATAGGTTACACTATTTTTTCACATTCATTTTCAGATAAAAATACGGAAAGACTAACATTCTCTGTGCAGCTATTAATACTGCATAATCTTTACTAGCAGATGGCGGACAAGAGAAGCCAAGATTATTAAAACAAAGAATTAAAGTGATTTCGAGATTAAAAAAAAAAACGTCTGGGGATCGACTCCCTATATAGGCCTAATTGAATGAAATATTTACGATGTTCATGTTTTAAATCCCGAAAAGACAAAGTATATGATTATGTCTCGTGACCAGAATATTGTACGAAGTGGAAATATAAAAATTGGAGATTTATCCTTCGAAGAAGTGGAAAAATTCAAATATCTTGGAGCAACAGTAACAAATATAAATGACACTCGGGAGGAAATTAAACGCAGAATAAATATGGGAAATGCGTGTTATTATTCGGTTGAGAAGCTCTTATCATCCAGTCTGCTGTCCAAAAGTCTGAGAGTTAGAATTTTTAAAACAGTTATATTACCGTTTGTTCTGCATGGTTGTGAAACTTGGACTCTCACTCTGAGAGAGGAACTTTGATTAAGGGTGTTTGAGAATAAGGTGTTTAGGAAAATATTTGGGGCTAAGCGGGATGAAGTTACAGGAGAATGGAGAAAGTTACACAACGCAGAACTGCACGCATTGTATTCTTCACCTGATATAATTAGGAACATAAAATCCAGACGTTTGAGATGGGCAGGACATGTAGCACGTATGGGCGAATCCAGAAATGCATATAGAGTGTTAGTTGGGAGACCGGAGGGAAAAAGACCTTTAGGGAGACCGAGACGTAGATGGGAGGATAATATTAAAATGGATTTGAGGGAGGTGGGATATGATGATAGAGACTGGATTAATCTTGCACAGGATAGGATAGGGACCGATGGCGGGCTTATGTGAGGGCGGCAATGAACCTTCGGGTTCCTTAAAAACCATTTGTAAGTAAGTAAGTAACAAAAATGTTAGCTAATATCATGACAATCGATCTAATCTCGTCATTACCAATTCCAGAGACGCTATAATAGGCCTAATTGCATGAAATATTTATGATGTTCGTGATTACTATTGTGACAATGGTTAGAATTTTAAGGATGTTTGGGACTTGAAATAAAAGTTTGATATATATATATATATATATATATATATATATATATATTGTGAATTTTATTAGTTACAACAATGTAATTTATTCGCCACAACAATAATTCCTTTCTACAATTCGCCTTAACGCTCTCGTCAACAATTGGATTTTCACTCAACACAGTATTCGTTATAGCACTCCACCGACGACAATGACAATTTACTTGGACTAGTACGAACAACAATTAACTGTTAATCTTAA
Source organism: Periplaneta americana (assembly GCF_040183065.1). Lineage (NCBI taxonomy): Eukaryota > Metazoa > Arthropoda > Insecta > Blattodea > Blattidae > Periplaneta > Periplaneta americana. The sequence goes on along the minus strand of NC_091117.1, from coordinate 16,716,252 downwards.
CTAATATTTACAAAGCACTATTTACAAATCAGAACTATCAGTTCTCAGTTCACAGTTCTTCTATCTCAGTCACTCGAGTTCACAGTATCTCGAACCACAGACCTTCAGAGACAGTTCACTGTACTCGAACTCGGGTCCCTCCAACTGCGGTCCACTGCACTCGAACTCAGGTCCCTCCAACTGCGATCCATTGCACTCGAACTCAGGCCTTCGGATGCTGACGCAGATGCGGACGCACACTCGAGTCGAACTCCGGTTGGCTTGACTGGCTTGCTCGCTCTGGCTTACTCACTGACAGAATAACTGAAAACTCTAACTGGAAAACTGCTGTCGTTCCTTCGCGTCCGTAATTTATAACCACAGCGACGTAGCCTCGAAGGCTCCACGCGTCTCTAGAGATGGCACTCCAGAAAAATCCCGAGCCCTCTCCTCTCTACCAGCACCAGATGCGCGCGCACTCCCGCTCCACTCTCTCGCCGCGTTGGCCCTTTTCCCCTCTCCGCCGCGCGCCATCCCAAGTGCTCCGCGCGATCTTCTCTCTTGCGGGACGCTGGTCGTGAGTTCGAATCTCACGTCGCTGTCACAATATATATGTTTTTCATTTCTGTCTTCATACTCCCCGCATTTAAATGTAACAAGGCAGAGCCTTCTCGTTAACTACTTCATAATCGCTTCCTCATTCCATGAGGCCTAGTCTGCAGACAACAATGCAATTGAAAGTCGAAACGATTCACACACCAATATGACGCCAATGAGTTGTTTGAAATTGTAAGTCTAATGAATAATACTGTGTTAGTACAAAGAGTCGCATTCATTTGGAAATTAATACCACAGTTAAGTACTTCAGAATTAGACTACTTTAAATGAACTATTTGTGTCTTTGTACTACAGGCATTTATTAATCACCCCGTTTGTATACGAAGAATACATTTTTGATCAACAGTAATGTCACTAGAGGTTTTGAGCTATCTAGAGAAAATCAAAACTCGAGTGGGATTTAATTGACTATTACACGATTAGAAGAAAGTATATAAAGATTAGAAGAAATAAAGTACTCTAATACAATAAAATAAATATTAATTGAATTACTGAAATTCTATTTCACTAATGTTACCTTCACCGAAATATTTCAACGGAGCCGCCATTTTCAGTCGATTATCTATGCGGGAAACAAATTACGATCGCAAGGCATTTTTTATGGTACCGTAAAGAATTTGCATTTTGAAATGTTGGCAAATAAAGAAACAAAGGCTACAGTAGTGATAAAAACAAACAAATGCTAGGGAAGCGATAAAATTAAACAAATACTAGGGACGCGATAAAATTGTGCGATAAGCAGCCATGATTGGTTGAAAGACGTCCTTTCATACTGTTTTATGGATCAAAAGTAATATGGCGTAGTAAAAGTGTAATAGTCAAATTAGAATTAAGTTCGTTATTTCGTTAAGCTTTCACACTATGGAGAAGCGAATAATAGAGTGAATTGTGTTGATGACAAGCCAGTTGGCTTACTGCGTGACTCTAAAGAATTCTCGGAAAATCAAATCGCCCCTTATGATGGATTTCTTACTTTATTGTTCCATAATTGGCTAAGACCACACCGTACACGAGCTGGCTCTTACGGTAGTGGCTAGAAACATTTTTGTTTTATAAATTTAATTTGTACTCACTAGCTAGCTAGTTAAATAAATAAATAAACAAATAAGTAAGTAAGTAAATAAGAAAATAATAAATAAATAAATAAATAAATAAATAAATAAATAAATTACTTACTTACATAAATACATACATAAACAGACAAATAGACATTTTACGATTTACAGTTGAGGTGGTGAGTTCCGAAACTTCATAAATACACCTGACAAAATTTTTCGGGAAACAAGGAAAAGTTAATTTGTGCGAGATCTTACGTATTTGCTTGTTTTCCGCACAAAACCAACCCGCTGTAAGTGTAAAATTCCACATTCAATATTCCCAACCGAACACACATAACAATTTCCCTCTTCTTACCGCTTAAGCGCGACATTCATTTTACTGCTTTAGGCTTTTAACATATTATTTTTAGAGACGTTCAATATAATAATAATTATAAATTGGAAACTTACCACTGCAATTTCACCTAAATTGCACTGTTAATTATTGTTTTTAAATATTTGCAAAAATTAAGTAAACTCTACAACTCCACTAAAGTTACTGCATTCGTGATGCATGTAACATTAAGGAAGCCGTTTGTTTTAAGTTCGCATTTATAGACTGGGGGGGGGGGAAAGACAGACGTATATCACGGCTTGCTGGAGTATGGTAAACACAGAAAACATTTTAAAGCCACAATGTTGAAGACAGATATTTTTGTTTTGCAAATTTGCCGTAATTGAACAGAAACCAAGATGGAGATTTCATTGCAACTAATTAGAAATTCCTCTTTCAGGTATGTAATAAACGATCTTCGCACAAAATAATGTACGATACACGAGCGGTATGTTTTCTTTCAATTCTCGGAAATTAAAAAAGCTCAACTACGTTTCGGTTTTTCAAACTTTTCCTCGAACATGAAAACTTCAACATACCGCTCTTGTAACGCATATTACTATTATTTTACCAAATTGAAAATGTAATAATTAGTCAATAATAGCAAGTTGAGGAAAAGAAATTCATGGTTTCTTCATATGCTTCAACATAACACAATGAAATATGGATGCAAAAGAACGAATATATTAAGTTTTGATACGAAATTGTTTTCAAATATGAAGTTTTATTGCAACATAAAAAATAACAGAAAATTGAGTCAGTCATAAGTAAAATGCGAAGGTTCAGCCCCTATTCTAGACCGCAACGTGTATTATTACGTTTGTTTACAGCTGCGCCAGGTTCGCACAGTCAGCTCATAAAAATACTAATGAGCAGTAGAACAGCATGCTTCAGGCAACGCGTTCAGTCTGATAGGATTTGTTGGTGCGTAATAATATGATTAATAAAGGCAGTATACTGGTAATGAACAAACAATGTCATTGAGTATATTGCCGTTCAGAGAACATACATAGGCAGTTGTACAGGTGAACTAACATTTAAATCTATACTAATAATAAATCTGTAGCCGAAATTATTCTGGTAATTTTCGATTTTCCAAAAGTAATTGGTCCTAACATAGGCCTACATAATTAATCACCCTGAAACCGAAAATCGCTTTTTTGAAATTTTTGTTTGTATGTCTGTCTGTCTGTTTGTTACCTTTTCACGCAATAATGGCCGAACGGATTTCGATGAAAATTGGAATATGAATTAAGTTCGTTGTAACTTAGATCTTAGGCTATATGGCATTCAAAATACGTTATTTAAAAAGGGGGTTATAAGAGGGCCTGAATTAAATAAATCGAAATATCTCGTTTATTATTGATTTTTGTGAAAAATATTACATAACAAAAGTTTCTTTAAAAATGATTTCTGATAAGATTTATTCCTTGAAAAATTTTTATAGGAGTGATATTTAATGAGATAAATGAGTTTTAAAATTAAAATAACTGCCATCTAAGACCGTGTAATGAATTAAAAAACAAATGACTTCGTCTATAAGGGGCCTTGGACAGCAACAATCGAAAGCTATGAAAGATAGCCTACAGAGAATGTTTCTGTGTTTGTATGAAGTAATATCGGAAGCTAAATTAACCGATTTGTATAATTAATTATTATTTCACCACTGGAAAGTGTAGTTTCTCTAGATGGACATAATGCTATAATGTTATTACAGTAACTTCTGAAATAATATAATATAATATAATATAATATAATATAATATAATATAATATAATATAATATAATATATAATGTAATGTAATGTAATGTAATGTAATGTAATGTAATGTAATGTAATGTAATATAATATAATATAATATAATATAATATAATATAATATAATATAATATAATATAATATAATATAATATAATATAATATAATATAATATAATATAATATAATATAATATAATATAATATAACATAATATGTAATATTATATAATATAATTTAAGTTATTTGAAGGGTTCAGTACCATAGTGGGCCAAGCGCCATTTACTGAATACTTAGAAAACAAGGGTTAAAATTAAGTTATTACCATAATTCAATGGAAACCTATAACAAGTAAAATAAAATATACACATTAAATCTAAATGATGTCAATCTTCATTAAACTATGGTTGCATGTAATAAAAATTAAGAATCATGTTAAAGGAATTGTCATTGCACCAAATGAGTGTCTCTGGACGAAAATGATCGCATTTTAATTATTTGGATGCAATTTAAATTAAGTAACATATTAAACGATTTATCCTTCTATCAAACACGAATGTTCCCTGGATCAAATATCCTATTTTAATTATGTAATTACTTTATATTTATTTCTAACGGGTGCAGCGGAGCGCACGGGTACGGCTAGTTATATTATAAAGGAATGTGTACATTGTCACAATGTGGAACAAAACATTATTTTGCTCGAAAAATATAAATGTGGAATACATAGGATGGGATACAAACATAATAATTATATTATTTTTACATTTTACATTGCTTTCTACATCTTCAATTATTTACATTATATAGGATGTTTCCAGGCTAGTGTTACAAACTGTCAGGGATGATGGGGAAGGGCACATGTATCAATTTGAGATAAGGAACCCTGGTCCGGAAATGACTGAGTCGAAAGTTACAAGCAAAAATAGTTGTGTGGAAATGAAATAGTTTTATTCCTCTGCACACCTCATTTATGTGTATTTATCTGTACATCTTACACATACTGTATTCATCTGACGTTGTTTACGTTGTCTACTTACAGTATTCCATTCAGTGCGCTGTCTGAGGGGTGGGGACAGGAAACTACACTAAAGCAATGCAGATAGCGTAATGTGTAACGGACATGGTCGGTCCTGATATGCAGCAGTGTATGTGTACAAGTTGCAGTGTCCAGTCGATCAGTTCTAGTGAAATGGAGGAGTACACGAGAGCGGAATAAGCAGACCTGATTTTCGAGTACGGATGAGCCAATGGGAACAGTAGACAAGCTCACAGATTGTATCGTGGCAAGTACCCACGTAGGAGACATCCAGCCCATACCATCTTTCCACGACTGTTCCAAAGGTTAAGGGAAGGAGGGTACGTGATGCGAAATTACAATTCCTTTTCCAACAACTATTTTCGCTTATAACTTTCGACTCAGTCATTTCCGGACCCAGGATTCCTATCTCAAATTTATACATGTGCCCTTCCCCATCATCCCTGAAAGTTTGTAACACCAACCCGGAAACCCCTGTATATACATGCAAACAAGACGAAGACCATGGTTATCGGAAAAAAAATTGAAGAAGGTAAACTTGCGAATTCGAAATGAGGCAGTGGAACAAGTGGACAGCTTCAAATATTTAAGTAGTAACATTAGTTGTTATCAGGAATTCAAAACGATAGCAATGGCAAAGGAAGCTTTTAACAGAAAAGAGGAGCACCTTCTGCGGATCTCTGAAAAAAGAATTAAGAAAGAGACTAGTGAAGTGCTTTGTGTGGAATGTAGCATCGTATGGGGGAAGAAACATGGAAATTACGACGAAGTGAAGAGAAGCGACTGAAAGCATTTGAAATGTAGATGTGGAGAAGAATAAAGCATGTAAAATGGACAGACAGAATAAGACATGAAGCTGTGTCGGAAAGAGTGAGTGAAAAAAGAATGATGCTGAAACTGAACAGGAAGAGAAAATGAAATTAGTTGGGCCACTGGTTGAGAAGAAACTGTCTACTGAAGGATGCACTGGAAGGAATGGTGAACGGGAGAAGAGCTCGGGGCAGAAGAAGATATCAGATGGTAAACAACATTAAGATACATGAATCGTATGTAAAGACTAAGAGGAAGGCAGAAAATAGGAAAGATTGGAGACCTGGCCTTGGGAAGAAAATTATGAATGAATAAATGAATATACAGGGTGATTGACGAGGATGTACCGTCCCTTACGGAACTTATTTCCGGAGACATTCTGAGAAAAAAGTATCATATAAATATTTGTGCTAATCTCAGATTTTCAGAATTACACTAATTAGAAGTTGTTTGTAAAATGCCATTATTCTTGAGTTTTAAGTGTAAAAGAATATTACAGATGAAGAATGAACTATTCAGAAGCATTATTTTTTAATTAGCTAGTATTCTGAAGCTAAAAATGTGTTGTGAATTCCATAATTACTTCGTACAGATTTTTTTTTCGATTTTTAACTACAAAATTAAATTTTCTCACTCGTCTATCACAACAATTGTTAAAAATCACTCCACTCTTGTAAATTCTTTAAGACTGTACATCAGAATACAAAAGTGCACTGTAAAGAATCAAGTTCCTAAAATCGTATGATTTGTAACAATTTTTGTGTTAAGTGCGTAAGAATGATGTAATTTTTAGTTAAAAATTGAAAAATAAAATCTGTACAAAGCAATTAACAACACATTTTTAGCTTCAGAACACTAGCCAATTAAAGAAATGACACTTCTGAATAGTTCATTCTCTATTTGCAATATTTTTTACCCTTAAAACTAAAGAGAAAAGGTATTTTACTAACAATTTCAAATTAATGTAACTTTGAAAATATTGAGATTAGGACAAATGTTTATATGACATTTTTTGGCTCAGAATGTCTTCGGAAATAAGCTGCGTAAGTGACGGTAAATCCTCGTGAATCACTCTGTAGACATTTCATGCTAAATCCTGTGTTGTCTTTTTACCCTCAACACTAAAGAAAAAAGGTATTTTTCTAACAACTTGAAATTAATGTACCTTTGAAAATATTGAGATTAGGACATATGTTTGTATGACATTTTTAGCTCAGAATGTCTTCGGAAATAAGCTGCGTAAGTGACGGTAAATCCTCGTGTATCATCCTGTAGACATTTCATGCTAAATCCTGTGTTGTCTTTTTACCCTCAACACTAAAGAAAAAAGGTATTTTTCTAACAACTTCAAATTAATGTAACTTTGAAAATATTGAGATTAGGACAAATGTTTATATGACATTTTTTGCTCGGAATATCTTCGGAAATAAGCTGCGTAAGTGATGGTAAATCCTCGCGAATCACTCTGTAGATATTTCATGCTAAATCCTGTGTTGTCTTTTTACCTTTGAAACTAAAGAAAAAAGGTATTTTAATAACAACTTCAAATTAATGTAACTTTGAAAATATTGAGATTAGGACAAATGTTTATATGACATTTTTAGCTCAGAATATCTTCGGAAATAAGCTCCGTAAGTGACGGCAAATCCTCGTGAATCACCCTGTAGACGTTTCATGCTAAATCCTGTGTTTCCTTTTTAACATAACTTACCAGTCACGTCCACAGTTCGAGTTGTGTTTGCGTCTACTCTTCAAACCCTACTATTTGGTATGAGCTTAGCTGAAATATACCGTTTTCACATTGCAACTCTCCGCTCGTCAGAACGAAACCCTACACTGTCATTAATTGCTATGTGGGAGAAAAACCGGCACAAGTGCGACAGAATGATTATTTGAGTTATCGACTAAAATGCATAATGAGAAAGTACATCATTTGCATGACTCGGTTTATTAGCATCTCCTTCCTGAATACAAACTGTGACACTCATATCGTTAGGGCGATCCGATTATCACTAATCACGGTACACTCACGTCCGTGATTGATAGCGGCGGCTCGTGTAGCTCGCATGTTAATGAGACCCGGCACTTGTGCGCGTGATTTCCAATTTCATAGTTTGTCTAGTAATTTCATTAATGGCCTTCGCACTGTATCATGGCGCTCTAATGACCGTATTAACATGTAGAGCATAGGTGTGATTTATTGTAAGCCCTAGTCGTCTCCATGCCAATACCTGGTTATTCATTGTTTGAAAATAGTGCGATGTGCCGGAACTTGAAATGCGGAATATGACAAGGGGTTTTGTGAGAATGATTGACTGTTTTTAGGACAATGATGGACTGGAATAACAACACTGATAAAGAGTTATTTTGTTACCTATATAATTTTGCATTTTCTTATGTACTAGTTCCAAAATGTAAGTCAGAATGTCCCCTCAGTCACCAGTTTCTTACTGTGTTACAATGTTGCAAACTGTCGCATCGGGCAGTGGCTTCAAGTTTGTGGTTTTTAAATTAAATTTACACTGTAACAGTCCACGCTATTGAAATACGCCAGAAGGATAAATGATTCTTTATTGGATTTCCTATGGATATGGACAAAAATCATGATCATATTCGCAACAGTTACCGAATAAGAGGATGTTAAACATTGGGGAAACAAATTTTTCTGACACAATTATAGACTTTTCATCAGTATAGTATGACACTTTTTTGTTACGTAAACATGAGCTATTTGTTCTGAAAATCTGCAGGGTTATTTCCATCCTGTATTACATGACCAATATATATATAATATATATACATATATTATATATATATAGTGTGTCCCAAATTGATGTAAGGTCCCTGAGTCAAATAACGTCAGGTATACCTTTAACGTCACTCTATTAAAATTTGTTAACGACACAAGTTTTCGGTAGTGTACTCCTGCAGCCTGCATTCACTTGCCATGTAGTGATGAACTGAGTTACTAGCTGTCCGCTGACATTTACGAGTGACATGATATTCCACCATTTTGCTGTTGTGTGTTGATAATGAAAGGCTGTTCTTATATCAAGGTAAGAGGCAATATTTTATTTTGTGTGTTGAGCAAATAATAACTATATTAAACTATATATTTTCGTGATCCTTAAACATTCTTCTATGTATAGAAAGTATTTGCTATCTGTAACATTTGAAAATGTCAGAGAAACAGGCATGTCATGTTATCAAGTACTCAGTAGCGCTTTAACGCCATGTGGCTTTCAACTTACAAATGTTCAGAATGTGCAGTGATGATATTGGTTCAATTGCTTATCGAACTCTTATTTTTTTTTATTTTACATAACTTAATTTTTTTCTTTTACTTATTGGAAAACATTCATATTAAACTAAGGCAAATGCTTTTGTGTTTAATAGCTTTCTACTGTGTCACATTGTCTCTTTTTTTTAAGTAGGGTGTCACTGGAAACATATTTTCTTAATCCATCGGGTGTTTCAGTTTCAGATCAAGAATCTTTCATTAGTATTGAGTGATTTTGTATCTTTTATTAACAGAAACTGAAATTTAGTCGCTTAGTTCAATTTGTGTTGCTTAGGAAAAATAATTCATTAACAATTATAAGTGTATAGGTTAAAGAAAATAGGTGGCGTTAATTGGACAACCTGTTCCTAATAACGCCAGTTAGAAAGTTTTCCTATTTGAGTTCTAATTCTTGTTCGGTATATAATATATCCATTTTCATTGTTCTATTTTGTAAAGATAAGAGTAGAGTTTCTATTTCATAATTTTCGTGTTTGTACATAACTTATTTCCAGAGCAAAAGTGACTGAAGTGTTAAGGTGGCGTTATTTGGTACGTGTACCTCATAAACTCTTTGAAACACTATTTTTCAGCAAAGAGATGAGACAGAAATACGATTTTTGCGGTTTTGTATTCCTTAAGCCCGTACATATTCAAAATGGCCCCCTTCCGCCACAGTACACTCCCAACAACGACGTACAACAGAGCGACATACCAACTGGATTGTTGCTAATGGAATATCATTACATGCATGTTCAATCTGAACTCTCAGTTCCTTCAGTGTTTGTGGTTTTGTGGCGTACACTGTGTCCTTTAGAGCTCCCCATAGTTAGAAGTCTGGAGGGGTTAAATCCGGAGATAGAGGCGGGAACTCCGCAGCACTTCCCTTTCGTCCTATCCATCTCTGGTTCGTCCACATTTAGTGCGTGGACAAGTCTCGAAATGTAAGGCTTCCATTTTTAGCTCGCTAAATTTGATGAACACTGGATTTGCTGATACCAATCTCACGAGAACATTGCCTCATCGACTTCTTTGGGGATTGTGCAAAAGTCTGCATGACTACATCAACATTCTCGTTATCGGTGGAACTTCTCTTTCTTCTGCACCGCCCTTTCAACACATCTTGCACCGTTTCGTCGACTTCAAACTTGTCTGGGATTCTTAGGATAGTTAACCTTGTTGGTGGTTGTGTTCCAAATTCAACCCTCCAACGTCACTGAACGCTTTCCATAACCTCGGCACTAGAATGAGGTGGTGTGGTCGGCACCACGCTCTGACCGCCTTTTACCCCCGGGAAAGACCCGTACTCAATTTTATAGGAGGCTGAGTGAACCTCGGGGCCGTTTTTAAAGTTTGACGAGAAAAAATCCTGTCACCACCTGGGATCGAACCCTGGACCTTCCAGTCCGTAGCAAGATACTCTGTACTTTCCAATAACATTTCAGTATCCACTTACATTCATCGAACGATAATTGCACCGCCATGTTTGTTTAAAAACAGATGAACATGTTTCCATGCCTCCACACCTGTGGAGTAACGGCCAGCGCGTCTGGCTACGAAACCAGGTGGCCCGGGTTCGATTCCCGGTCGGGGCAAGTTACCTGGTTGAGGTTTTAGCCGGGGTTTTCCCTCAACCCAATATGAGCAAATGCTGGGTAACTTTCGGTGTTGGACTCCGGACTCATTTCACCGGCATTATTACCTTCATCTCATTCAGACGCTAAATAACCTTAGATGTTGATAAAGCGTCGTAAAATAACCTACTAAAATAAAATAAAAATATTTCCATGCTTTCCTCTGCCTTCTGAATCATAAACCGCAAAAATCATATTTGTATCTCATTTCTTTGCTGAGAAATAGTGTTTGAAAGAGTGTATACATCAATTTGGAACACACTGTATTTTTTCTCTCATCTGTATATTCTACTCTAATCTGTTATTTCACATTGTATTCTGTATGCTGTTTGTGTTAATTTATGTTGTTAGGCCTACATACTATTTTGTGTTGTATTTTACAATGTATTATCGTATTACACTCTGATATATTAGATATTTTATTCATGCAATCTAATTAGTTGGTCAGATGCGAAATCCCTTTCTAATTGCCAGACGCTCTCGCTTTATCTATTCTAGTTAACGCTCAAAAGGTATGTGTATGACGGAAAAACATGAATAATTTCAAATTGCTGTGTTTATTTGCTAATCTTTGCATGATCCCTTCTCCTGCTAATGTGTGTCTCGGCTTCAATACTCGTCAGCTGTACGTATGATGGCTTACAATCTAATTGAACCCAATACTGTAGAAACAGATTAAGGTGCAAACAGAGCATGTATAATAACGGCCTGGATCTCGTTGCTAGGTTACAAAGTGGAAACGTATAGTATCAAAATCGTTTCTTAAGTTCATATATCATTAAGGCCCGGTTTTATAAATACGGTTAATCTAAATATTATGTTAAACCTAAATTAAACCTAACCGTGAGTTTAACTCAATGTGCCGTACTACAGAGTCTTAGTTAAGTTAAACCGTAGTGGAATACGATTGGTATTATTGCTAGGAAAGAAAAGAAGACGATCGCAACTGTTTAATTATATTATTTACTAGCCGTACCCGTGCGCTCCGCTGCACCCGTTAGAAATAAATATAAAGTAATTACATAATTAAAATAGGACATTTGATTCAGGGAACATTCGTGTTTGATATAAGGATAAATTGTTTATTATGTTACTTAATTTAAATTGTATTTGCATAATTAAAATGCGATCATTTTGATCCAGAGACCACTCATTTGGTCATAAAAATTATTTTAGGAAATACAGGAAACGAATGTACAGAATAGCCTATCAAGTTTTCTGTGCATAAGAAGCTATTTTAATCTTACCTGTCCTCGATTCACTCAGAAGTTACTGTAATAACATTATAGCATTATGTCCATCTAGAGAAACTACACTTTCCAATGGTGAATTAATAATTAATTATACAAATCGGTTAATTTAGCTTCTGATATTACTTCATACAAACACAGAAACATTCTCTGTATGCTATCTTTCATAGCTTTCGATTGTTGCTGTCCAAGGCCCCTTATAGACGAAGTCATTTGTTTTTTAATTCATTACATGGCCTTAGATGGCAGTTATTTTAATTTTAAAACTCATTTATCTCATTAAATATCAGTCCTATCAAAATTTTGCAAGGAATAAAACTTATCGGAAATTATTTTTAAAGAAACTTTTGTTATGCAATATTTTTCACAAAAATCAATAATAAGCGAGATATTTCGATTTATTTAATTCAGGCCCCCTTATAACCCCCCTTTTAAATAATGTATTTTGAATGCCATATAGCCTAAAATCTAAGTTACAACGAACTTAATTTATATTCCAATTTTCATCGAAATCCGTTCAGCCATTATCGCGTGAAAAGGTAACAAACATACAGACAGACAGACACACAAACAAAAATTTCAAAAAAGCGATTTTCGGTTTCAGGGTGGTTAATTATATATGTTAGGACCAATTATTTTTGGAAAATCGAAAATTACCAGAAAAATTTCGGCTACAGATTTATTATATAGATTTAAATCTATTTATATAGATTTAAAATAGCCGACTCTCGTGGGGAATCTTCATTAAGAAACATCTTTGTTCTTCGATATCAGAGACAGTATCATAAAAAAACCTAAAGAGGACCAATACCGCGTAGTTCAGTATGCTTGTCAGATTTAACCTCAAATAGTTTCTTATCACTGGCTACCAACGTTATACTCCCAAACACAATGCAGCCAAACTAAACCTTGCATGACTATCCACGACGTAACTCCATACAGAATCAACTGAGTAATGAAGTAATAATATTAGTGTGCGTATTTTATGCGTTGTCTAGAATATTTATGAAACTGAATTCGGTCAAACAAAGTTATTTTTACGAGTCTAGTAAAATTAGGTAATATTATTAGTGTGTTTATAAATCAGGCCCCATAGTAAATCTTACCAGGAGACTGTCTGCCACACACAGTACAATGCGCAATAGGTTTATAGTAGATTTACGGACACCTCCGATATCTTCCATCGTTTTCAGTATACCTAGGACTTCCAGAGGAAAAATAGCGCAGCGCAAGTAGTAACTGATGCAGAGATTCAACAGAATGTTTTCAAAAATAAAAAAGAAATAATTTACCTTTTCAAATAATCTTTAAATCCAAATCCTAAAACACATATGTTTGCACTTTCTCGTTTTTCTGTTGCATGTTGTATTCGAGTTTCAATTTTTCGAAACAAGGTTAGGACTGTCGTCTTCGAATACCTCAATATGTTTTAAAACTTATGTTCATTTATGTATATTTCAAAGTGGTAACTCTGTTCCGAAAAATTCTTGGCCGCCGTGGTCGTTCAGTAATATTGATCACTCACATATCGTTACTCATAAGTTCTTGGAAAACATCTGCAACATCCATGTGCATTGCGGGAACCGCTATCTTGCACTGTTGAGCCTTGAACTGCAGTTTAAACGGCAGAGAACTGCCGATAAAGTTAAACTCAAGTTAACTCAAGATTAAACTGGTAGAAGGTTTATATATAATACGAAGCAGAACAAAAACTTCAGTTTTAACTGAACGTAAGGTTTAAACGGGGTTTATAATACCGGCCCTAAAGGTCTTCAGCAGTAGCGGCCGGTTATCAAAATCCTCGGTGAAGCCAGATCCAACTAGTTTAAGTGCCTCCGATAGGAAATGTTTGTTTATGATATTAATTATTATTGTTATTATATTATTAATATCATTATCACTGTATTATTATTATTGTTATTATTATTATTACTATTATTAGTCTATTCTTATTACTATCAATGAAAAATAATTTCACTCACCAAATAAGCGGTTATGCTGTGAGTTTCATTGATTGTTTCAGTGTGATGAAGCATCCCATATTATGTGTTGAAATTCCCATTTCTTTCTCTTCTTTTTATTTTTTTCCTTTGACAGCAACAAACAAGGCCAAGAGAAGTTTATTTTGCATCATATTACGACATAACCATTTATGTTGCCCATACCAGGATGCAATAGAAACTCGCGTTTTAAGATTGTGTGTCAGAAAAATTATCAGCGATGTCGTAGGTATCTCGGTAGTCTCTCTCTTTATTTAAAACTTCCTTTCTTTTAGTATTATTTCTTCTCGAAAAAGGATACTCTAACAATGAATTAACTGCACCAGCATTATTTCTCTCCTTTGTTTCTGTTTATATTTTCCCAAAATACATAACAACATTGGCCCAGATTCACTACTGTACTACGAAGTGCGATAGTAGAACACCCTCGCTTATGTCATAAACTGAGACATAAGGGGAGAGAATCGAGTGGGTCTCTGCCTGCCAAAGAGCTGGAATTTTGTTATTTATGGCCTAGTTAGGAAGACAAGTCACCAGTGGCGTAGCATGAAATTTTGAGCAGGGGAAGCTAACTAAAGCTGTCTTTCATGCAATATGAGAAAACGTATTACAAAAATACAGTCTTAAATAAATAGTAGTCAGTTTCAAGTCAGCAGTCGAAGATTGGTTGGAACCTCGTAACACCAATAAGGCATGACCTCAAATGGTACGTAATAAAATATGATTTCACGGTTTACACATATCTCTAACAAATAGACACGTATACGTATAACATTAGCTCACTCCCTGTCATACTTAGAAAATCACAATATTAGTATCATTACGTAAGTATGCGTCTGTCGTTTGGTTGTGTCCTTCATTGACAGCAAGGGAGTCGGTCATTTGTTTTTTAAATCACACTTTTGTTCGTAAGTCAGTCTTGATAATACAATTGTCCTAAAAAAAATTCAAGTAAATTAGTGTCAGGAACTGTTATTTCGCTCATTATTTATTATATCAGCCACAATGCACACTAACACTTCAACTGAACACAACTGACGAAAAGGGATAACTCGGAAACTACTTATTTTAAATGTTAAAGCTAGCTTCTTGCGAGCCTTGCGACTAGAGTACCGGTAGTTTAGTTAGAAAGGGATGGAAAATCTGCGGGGTGGATTACACAGAAGAAACCGGTTTGCTTGGAAGCTGGTGTGTGCAGGCTTCTTGTTTACTGCTGCATCTCAAATCATCCTGAGCTGCCGCATCACAACATTTAAAGCGTAAATATAAATTCTATTAAAATTGATAAATAATTTTCTCCATAAACTGCAGGTTTATTATGAAATCATTATTAACTGGGGAAGCTAAGCTATTTAGCTTACATTGACGCTACGCCACTGCAAGTCACCACTGCTATTCCCATCCCACTCTACCCTTGAGGCCCGCCCATGGATGGGACGAGTGAAACCTGGCCAGGCCAGACGAATTGTGCCTCAGCTACAACGTTTTAAGCGTAAACTCAAAGCCCGCGAAAGGACATGAAATGCATTAAGCCAAACCCGGCACGAACGATTCTGGCCTCAGGAACAAATTTTACTGCAAAACAGGTCTATATACATTCAAGTTTTCAAATGCTTCTACAGCGATATATGCTTCATTCAAATAACTAATACAGTATGTAAAAACACAAAATTTGATTTCAGTAAAGCCAAGTGACTAAGGCCCGGCCTCACTTGCCTCAGTCAGCCGCCACTGGTCTTCAGTAAACTGAACCTAACGCTCATCTCTGGTTTGCTCCCTGCAGTAAGTCGGGCAGTATTTTCAGCTGCTGTAGTGTGTCGAGGGGTGGGGTAAGTCTCTTCTTGTGCAAGCGGGTGTATGAAGCGATATATGTATATGTCCCTGAGACTGCGTTTCGACAAACGCATTCACGCACGAGTGCGTCGCAGAACTAGAGGGGGGGAAAACACTCGATTGATTCTTACATTATTTGACGACCATTTATCAACTACAGAGGTAATTTAGCATATAAACTTTTGGAAATGCATGACAACCGTTCAATTTAGAATCTTCTGGTGGTTGTATTTCTGGTTCACTACACGTTGATTTTACACGGTTTTGAAACTAGATCCTGAATACATAATAGCAAAGGCAGAATTTAGATTTACAACAGACTTTAAAAGAAGCCACGATAGACTACAGTAGTCATGTCAATTGATGCCCATAGGAGCAAGCGCGCGCTTTAGAGCTCAGGAGAGCCTGAGCGTTTTACAGCGCAAAGGAAAGAGACAGACGAAAGAGGTAGTATATGCCGCTTGGTCGAGCTATATTCAGGGATGGCCAGCACTGATTCAATAGATAAAGGAAAGAGAACTTATTAAAACTGTATCCATGGTAATTTTTAGATTTTTGTGAGAAGTATAAGTGTATTATAAGAATGTAAGTTTTAATTTTAATGTTCGTTTATCACAAGTTTG